>NC_056735.1:1800386334-1800528834 GCF_019279795.1 Protopterus annectens
ACACATGCACACACACACACACACACACACACACACACATACACACACACGTACACACACACACACACACACACACACACACACACACACACACACACACACACACACACACACACACACACACCATTCCTCTCAACCTCTTAGTACAAAATATCTGGACAAAACTTGTCATAATGGAGGGACAAAGGCCCAAACCTAGGGGCACATTTTAAACATTGCTCTTATAAACTTAGAAAGTTGCTAGAATAACAGGATTTGTGTTAAAATGCATTTTCTTAAGGATATGAAGTTTGAAGCTCAAATGCATGTCATTATTTGGATTTAGTAGCTTTAATCATCCCAGTGATTTGTCAAAAAAAGACAATTGTTATGAGGAACAGACCAAAAATATAAGGCAAAAATGTGGACATTCTGTGAAAATCTGTACAGTTGAGAGGTATGCAGTTACACACATACACTCCATACCTCCCTCTTACACCGCTCATACCTCTCAACCTCTTCGACTTAGACTAGACTAGAGCAAGAAATCTGTCCAAAGCCACAAATAATGGGGGGACAAAGGCCCAAAAATAGGGACACCTTTTAAATATTGCTTTTACAAACTTAGAAAGTTGATCGAACAAGTTTTGCATTAATATGAATTTTCTGAACATAGTATATTAAGTCTAAAGCTCAAATGTCTGCCATCATTTTCTGACATCATTCTTCAATGATTTTCCAGGGATTTAACTCCAACAATTCAAAAGACTGAAAAACTGAAACAAAGACAAATGGCACCTTGACTGGAGACTAAATCCACAACGTTTAATGAAACGCTTTTCGTCCAATAATTCTTTGAACTTCATCAGATACTAACACTCATAGAGAAAAAGTTTAAATAAGCATGAATAAAATCAGCTGATCTCTCCACCTTAAAATTTAAAGGTACAGTCAATAAAAGCAACATTATAAACACAATATACGTTTTCCGAGTTCATTTCTTTACTCTCTAAATACTACATTATCTAACAAATAAATAAATAGCAGTAGTATAATAAAAATCACATTCCTAAAATTAAAAATTAAATATCCCCCCATTTATCTAACCTTTTTTGAACATTAATTTATAACCATATTTAAATGCATACAAATTAAGTATGCACCTATAGTGTTACTACCACACTATTTCATCTCATTAAGCTTTTCAGTTTCAGACAACATGTGATAGAACACATGTCATTTAATCCTGGAAAATTATAAGCATTGAGACGAATTTGCCAAAGTAACTCCAACTTTTCTAAAAGAAGAGTAAGTGGACCCACTCTTGGATTACTGTCTACTTGATCAAGTATCCAAAATTTGAATGCGTGTTCTGGATATTGTTCTATATGCTTTGCTAAAGTGTTATCCAGTTTGTGTTTATTGATGTTATATATATATATATATATATATATATATATATATATATATATATATGCTCATATATTCAGTCTCTTACTCTACGTTCGGTTTTACCGACGTAGAATGATTCACAACTTTGGCACTTAACCACATATACATTCATTTTGGAATTACAGTTAACTTTTCTTCTGTTACTCAAATGCGTGTTATTAATGTACAATGATGTTCCTACCAAAATGTATTTGCAGTATGGACAACTGCCACATTGCTTCATTCCTACTGCATGTAATTGCATCCTATACTCACATTCAAATAAATTCTTAAGGGTTCTACCTTTCCTGGTTATGAATTTTGGTTCTATCCCTAGTTTTTCCTCTATTGATTTACCCTCCAATAAAATATTCCAATTTTACATCAATATGTTTTTTATATACCGATAATCATGGTTGAAGGTTGTGACAAAACTCATTGTGAAGTCAATTTGGTTCATATCTGACCTGATATTCAAGTCCTGATCCAGGTTTTCCCTTTCTTCATAGATATCATTCAACAAAATATCATTCAACAGGATAGGATGTTGTATATTCAAAATGGGTGTGTACACCCAACTAGCTCTTTTATCACTAACTTCCTCATTTTTATTATATTATTTATTTATTTATTTATTTTATTTTACATTTGTTAACCGGGAAATTCCGACTGGACCAGGTCCATCAGTGTACTAGGGTATGTTCTTTTCATAAATAATTTTTTTCAAAAACTGACACTCACTATAGAAATTCTCGTCTGTAGATACCATTCTGGCAGCTCTCACTAACTGACCCTTTACCACCAATCTTTTTTGCTGGTAAGGATGTGCACTTGTAAAGTGCAAAAATGTGTTTGAGTAAGATGGTTTTCTATAGATTTTTGCTTGGTATCTCTTATTCACATAATTTTTAGTTAATTGAATGTCCAAGAATGCTATTTCATTTGGATCAAAATTATGTGTGAAAACCAAGAAGTCAGTAGTCTGAGTAAAGTAGTTAATCAGATTCTCTGCCTCTTCCTGATTCACTTATATTAGTAAAAAGATGTCATCCATATAACGTGTAAAGTGAATTATTTTTAAAGCTATCTCTTCCTTTTTAAACACATAATGATGTTCCCAGTCACTCATTACCAAATTCGCGAAGCTGGAGCTACAGGGAGACCCCATAGCTACTCCGCTTTTCTGCAAGTAATAGTTCCCTTTAAAATATATGTAGTTGTGGGATAGAACTATATCTAGGAGTTCTTCTACTAAGCTGATGTCATTCTGGGGGCCCCCTTTATTTTTTAATATTTGACTAACCCACTCTATGCCCAATGCCTGTGGTATTGATGTATATAAGTCCCTTACATCTACTGTAAAGAAGTTATAATGTTCATCATACTCCAATTTATTAATTTTTTGTAGGAATGACCATGAATCTTTACATATTGCTTCTTCTGTAGTTACATACTTTTTAAGTACGTTGTCTATCACTTTAGCACATGCATATGTGGCAGAATTCCGGCCATCAACTACAGGTCTAAGTGGAGGGTCAGACAAGCATTTATGGGTCTTGGGGACCCTGAACATTGTAGGTACTGTTGATGTTAACACTAGCATGTAGTTAGACATATCTAAGTCTATTTTTCCCTCTATAAATAAATAATTGATATAGATCTTAATACATTCATTAGATATATTATATTCATTAAGGGATGCTTTCTGATATGAATGAGAGGCTAGCATCGATTCTATTTTAATTTCATAGTCATCCAAGTCCATAAATACAAGGCATCCACCTTTATCAGGCTTCATAACCCGTACCTTAGCTGTTCTTATTAAGTTAATCCATGCTTGCTCATCTTAGGTTAGATTATAACCATAACCCCTAGATCTATTTTCCCTTTGATATGTTCTCATATCAAGTTCACATATTTTTTTCAAATGTGTATAACAAGTTATGCAAGGGAGGGTTATATGTGCTTGATAGTCTGTATTGTGCTTGTGATTGCACAGTTATGTTACCCAACAATAATTTTAGGTTAAGTTTCCTAACATACATCTTTAAATCAAGGATGCTGTTAGACATATACATTTTCCTAACTGGTATAAAAGTAATTCCTTTAGCTAGAGTGTTAGCCAACTCAACAGAAATGTCCAGTGTAGAAAAATTATAAATAAAAAAAGTCACCTTCCACATTCGAAATTATAACTGGCATTTCTGTAGTCTTATCATCTTTTCTCTCGTTTATTTCCACTTGTTGTGCTTTTTCCTCAGATTTTGTTTGTTCTGCTGTCCTTCTCTTGAAAAACTATGATAATTGCTGTGATGCTGGTTATTAGAGTAGTTCTGTTGGACATTCCGATTCTGGATATGTTCGCTTCTTCTCGGGCCCTCAGACTGATTGTTAGGAGCACCAAAACTACTGTCTTGAAGTTCTATAACATCCTGCTGCACCGAATGTTCAGAATAGTTGTTCGCAATTGCATTTTATGAGTGCCCTTCCCTCTCTATGTAATCTTCGTTTCCTGCTGCATCATGCATTTGATTCACATTCGTACCAGTCAGCCCTTTCTACACTTGTGCAGCTGGTGGGCATGGATATGCTGTACCATTCTGGTATTGCAGATGATCCCGCTCAAGCTTTTTAATTTTAGTAGCTTTAGATTTATTTACATGAAGGTCAATTGACTGAAAAACTTGGGAGTACTCGTATTTGTACCGTTCAAAATCAACATGTGTTTTAATTTTAACATCCAAAACAGATGCTGCATCCATTAGTTCATCAGCCATAATAGTGTAATGTTTACACATTAGAGCTAACAGTTCAAGTCCTTGTTTGTTAAATAATTTTACCAGGTCCTGATGAAATATAGAATTGGGTAACCAGCAGTAGCGTATTGACAGATTCTCAATCCCTTTGGTATAATACTGGCTCGTATACAATCTTGGAAGTATTCCACTTCCAAAAGAAGTTTCTTGTACTTAAGCACATTTTGGTCTAAATTATTTAATAGTTCTGTTATGCCAACCATATCCCTAGCTGAGTTCCCATTCATGTTGGATTCATTATTAGCAGATAGGCCTACTGGACAAGTCAGACAGTCTTTTAAGGTTGGGATCCCAATAAGCCCTGGGACATGGTTACCGATTGATGTTCGTATAGGTAAACTGCTGTTTTGTAACATTTGGCTGCCAGACTGGATGCTGACATCTCTGTTTTGACTTGCTTTACTAGAAATTACTGTAAAATGCTGGCTCGTGCTATTTATCAAAGTATGTGTAGTGGCTACATTATTGTTTGATTCCATACCTCTTTGGTCAGTTGTTTGCTGTTGTTGAGTAGTACGACCATTCAAAACAGCTCGCATTTGATTCTGTTGTTGCTGCCGCTGCTCATCTTGTATTTGTGAGCCATTGATAAAATCCACCTTTTGCAAAAGGCATTCTACTTGCTGTGATAAGGCATGTACAAGCGCCGTAAGCTGACTCATGGCCTCCGATTCTTTTGTAGAATCCATTACTAGTTCCAAGGATGAATCCAGTGCATTAGTTGCCATATCACCCAAACAAACACTCAAAATAACTCCAGCAATTCAAAAGACTGAAAAACTGAAACAAAGACAAATGGCAGCTTGACTGGAGACTAAATCCACAAAGTTTAATGAAGCACTTTTCATCCAATAATTCTTTGAACTTCATCAGATACTAACACTCAGAGAAAAAGTTTAAATAAGCATGAATAAAGTCAGCTGATCTCTCCACCTTAAAATTTAATGGTACAGTCATTAAAAGCAACATTATAAACACAATATACATTTTCCTGAGCTCATTTCTCTACTCTCTAAATGCTACCTTATCCAAAAACAAATAAATAGCAGCAGCATTATAATAAAAACCACATTCCTAAAATTAAAAATAAAATATCCCCCCATTTATCTAAGTTTTTCTGAACATTAATTTATAACCATATTTAAATGCAAACAAATTAAGTATGCACCTATAGTGTTACTACCACACTATTTCATCTCATTAAGCTTTTCAGTTTCAGACAACATGCGATAGAACACATGCCATTTAATCCTGGAAAATTATAAGCATTGAGACGAATTTACCAAAGTAACTCCAACTTTGTTGCTCTATATGCTTTGCTAAAGCGTTATCCACTTTGTGTATATGGATAACGCTTTAGCAAAGCATACAGAGGAATATCCAGAACACACATTCAAATTTTGGATACTTGATCAAGTAGACAGTAATCCAAGATGGGTTCCACTTACTCTTCTTTTAGAAAAGTTATAGTTACTTGTCCTAATTTTAGGAATGTGATTTTTATTATACTGCTGCTGCTATTTACTTGTTTCTTAGATAAGGTAATATTTAGAGAGTAAAGAAATGAACTCGGAAAACGTATATTGTGTTTATAATGTTGCTTTTAATGACTGTACCTTTAAATTTTAAGGTGGAGAGATCAGCTGATTTTATTCATGCTTATTTAAATTTTTTCTCTATGAGTGTTAGTATCTGATGACGTTCAAAGAATCACTGGATGAAAAGCGCTTCATTAAACTTTGTGGATTTACTCTCCAGTCAAGCTGCCATTTGTCTTTGTTTCAATTTTCCAGGGATTTGTCTGAAAAACACAATTTTATGGGAAACAGACCAACATACGAGGCAAGAATCCGGGCATTCTGCAAAAATATGCTTTTGATTTATTCAAGCCTTACTTAAAAAAATACACACACACACACACACACACACACACACACACACACACACACACACACACACACACACACACACACACACACACACACACACACACACACACACACACAAATAAAATATATGAAAATATAAATGAAGCCGTTCAGTCACAAACATGAAAGTCTCTTTGTTTTTTTTTTTTGTTTGGTTGTTTTTTTTTTGCTTTTTTTTTACTGAGGGTGAGCTGCGTAGCAGAAAATTAGTTTCCCTTTTCATTTTTTTCTTTCTTTTTTTTTTTTTTTTTTTACTACTGCAAGGTCGTTCATTGGGATGTTGCAGAAGTGGTTGTGGACCCCTAGAAATGATCATATAGACCCCAGAATCATTGTTGTAGCTAATGCTCTATTCCTGTTAAGTGGCATCAATATTTTTTGGGCATTATGTTTACTTTTTTGTATTGTACTTCAGATTATATTCAGTCGGTATAAAACAGATGCATTTGCAACCACCAACACAAGTTTTCCTCATATGCTGCTCTTCTGACAAACTGAGGCAACAGGGGATTTCTTATGGGTTCTAAATCATGCCAGATTCATAGCACATCATATATATAATTTTCTTCTGACCAATTCATAAAGGATTATGCTCAAGCATCTAATTATAACCGGAATGCTATATGTTGGCAACATGGATACCAAGAAATTAGTTTTGTGTCATCCAAGTTGAGAATGCGTAACATCTCTATGCCCAGAAATACTTGATCATAATTCTTTGACATGTATAGAACTTATCTTGGTCCCATGTACTACAGAAGTTTAGGAAAAAATGCACTAATCATTTCCACACAGAGTGGCCACCAAAGAAGAGCATTGGAAAGCTGTTAAACACTTCATACAAACTTACGAAAAAACAAATAATTAGAACAAAGTGTTTAAGAGCTTCCATTTGCTCTTCTGCTGTGTTGTCATTGAGAACTGGTAATGCTCTAACATGAAACTAGTGCTGAGAGGGTTGTTAAGCACCTTATGTCAGAAAGGTGCTTAACCAGCATGTCAATTCACCACTTTTGGAGCTTAATCAAGCTGTTTCTTGCAGTACATGCATATAACAATCTGAATGTGTGATAACTCTTGGATAATTTTTGGCTTGCTGATCGAAATGTGCACTAGCAAAACAGCACAGGCTATTCAAGGTGATCTACCTATTCAAGGTGATCCACACAGAAAGCATGCAAAACACACAAACACTGTTACTTGTGTCCTGTGAGAGTTGCTTAGTTAATTGTATGACTAAATATAACAAGGGGATGTTTAAGAGCAGATCTACCTGAAAATGTTCCCCATTTTAGTAAAATGGAGGGTGCTCTATGCACTTATTGCCTGTAGGACGTCTGTAGGACTGCTGTTTTGCACAGGGTTATTATAGCTCTAGATCATGCAAAAATATTAATTCAGAGTATGCACATTTGTTTACTTCTATTAATTTATAGGATCCCAAAGCAATTCTCATTAAAGAAAAGAACACACTTCTATGATTTGCCTTCAGTATTACACATGCATCTGATATAATGAAAGCAGGCAACTCTGCAACACATGAAAGTGCTGCTGGCTACACTGAGAGTCAGAAACTATACATTGTTCTTTTATCATCTGGATTTGAAGAAATAATGTATGGAAGGAATTACCGTCTCTTTAAAAACAGGCATGTTTCTGCTAATACTTTTAGCATTGATAATTAATTTAACTAACTTGTTTTAAGAAAAGAAAATAAACATTGCTACAATTAGTTTCAGTGCTTCCTTTTCCCTCCCAGAATATGGCATTTACCATTTGTAGCCATCAAGATGGATCCTCCTACAGAGGTTTAGGGTTCCTGTCTTTAAGTCTAAACATGTGGGCTAAATTTAATTTTAAATGAAGGAGCTAACCACTGAAGATTGCACTTGTGCCAAAGTTATGAAAACAGAATGGACGTGTTTAATATAGTGGTACAAAAGACTGCTATCAAAGAGAAAACAGTAAATTAACTATCTTTAGCTACTTTGTACGGCACCCATCTGTAACACATGCAGGCACACACATATACATGCACACACATTGTAAATGCAAGTAGTCCTGAAATTACTTGCATAAATTTTCAGATCTCACAGGGACTTCCTTATCAGGCAGTTCTCAATAATAAAACAGTGTCAAGAAAATCACTTCACTACACAGAAGGAATAAATACTCTAATTTAACAGATGAACTCAGCTAAACATAAGCTTTTCATACCTCTGTGAGTTCCTCCTTCTCTTTAATGCAGACCCTAAATTATGGGAATGAAGCTATATGATTTTTGTGCTGTCATATCTACATTATCATAATGCATTCTTTATCGGTGACATTAACATGGGCTGGCATCCAGGAAGTAATGAACCAAAGCATGGCTCTCTTATTGACTCCTTATTCATCCAGCCAACATCAATGGCCACTAGACCCAGCCCAGTGTCTACCAACAATATATGTATATTCAATAAGTGTCCATCAGATTGCCATTAAACGCTGTAGAGGCCTTAACTAATGCAGTTTCTGTAGACTTTCTACCATTCTCTCAGCAAACGCTGGTTATTTGAAGGGAACCAAAATTAAATACAGGTTATTTAAAAAATTAAGGCAGTTGTAGGGCAAACAAAGCTAGCAGACAATGACAGGTCCTGTGTGTCTTCACAAGATGACTTTGCAACAGCCCTTTTCTACTGCAAAACATATAACACCAGTATAAAATTAGATATGTTCAGTAAAAGTCAGTCTTATGGTTAACGGCTTAGTTAAAGCTAACCTTTTCAGATACACTGCAACCTGAAAAAATATAATGGCAATGACAAACCAGCTTTCAGAATTGCTGTAATATTAGAAACCATTGCAAAATGTTTACAGACATATCAGAGACAATATGCCTGAAACAAAAGCAGATTTAATTAACTGGAACCCCCCCTCACACACTCAACAAAGGTTTGTGACATGAAAATAATGATTTAGCTGATGGGAGGAAACATATAGGTTCATAGGTCCATAGGTAAGTATTAGGCAATCAGTCTGCAAATCATGTAGAAGCCTAGCCTATAGCCCAAATTGAAAAGTTACCTCCAGTCTCAAGGAGGGCAAGACAAGATCAGGGTAGAATCTGAGATGGCCAATTTCTTTACAGATCAATGAAGAATGCAGCATGTTGGAAGAAAGGGTGGTAGACAATGTTTTTATGTTTTTGAAAAGTAAACTAATCTCGACAGCTTCCTGTGTATAAAACATCTGAAAATGTCACTGAATTGTGTACTGGATTATGGCTTAGTGAAGTACCAGACTCAAAGGTGGATAAATGACTGGTAGAGACTCTAATCTAACTCATCGAGTGGATGGATTTAATGTGTCATTTCCTAAATATGTTTGAGCTTGTGGCATTTTATACCAGTGATTTATGGAGTATAATATCACATCTGTTGACTTTCTCTGATACACTGAAATCTGTAAATATTATCCCACATCCCAAACATGTACTGAATCTTCACTGGAGTCTTACAGACCTATTTATCCTTTATCACCATTAGCCAAAGTTTTAGAAAATTCAGTGCCAATGGAATTAAATACACACATTGAGACGTGAGATGGTAAGTAACTATTTGCATGACTTCAGAACATTCACAACAATTGTACAGCTGCATTTCATTCAGAAAAACTGTGTTTAGGACAATGAATACAGGTGAATTGATGGGAGATGTTTAAGGACCTAGCAAAAGCTTCTAACAGCAATTTCATCAAGATGTTATTACAGCTGTCTCTGTATGGCCTAAACCCACAAAGAATTGACTGGTTTGCAATTTATTTGTGCAGTCTGTTTTGAATAGCATTCTATTAACAGTAGAGTACTTCTTGACTCATTCCTAGGACAGCTGCTGTCTAAATTTTTTTAACTGGATTACCAACTGAATTTTCAGCCCACTCCTGTGGCATAAAGGGGTAAAGCTCTGAGTAGGATCCTGACAACCCAGGTCCGATTAGTGGATTGGATCTCTAATGGAGTGGCATGAAAGGATGGGTGTTCCTAACCTGGGGAGAGCAGTATGTGGTGGAGGACAAGGATGCTGTTAAAGGAGGCCTGGTCCACAAGGTGGGAGTTGGGCCTGGTTGAGCTCCTATGGAGGAAGGGAGATAGTTTGCTTTTTCACATTATATGCCCACCCTAGACTGAACCACATTAACATGAGCAAATGGAGAATGACTATGACATACAGTAAAAATTGCCCCTGGATAGATGCAAAGACATGCCAAACCCCCCGGATGCCTAAAGATCCACAACCAGCCCCAGCAATACCAGAACAAATCCTGGGGGCAAGGGGTTAGCTGGTAAAACCATCATGGATGAACATTTTGGTGCCAGGCTGGTACCGATGAAGGAAAAGAAGGACCAAAAAATGGAATTTTTACATATGAACAGACTTGTTCATGACAATATGTCAATACTCATAGACATGAGACTGTACTATAATATGACAGTAACATGATAATCTGGATGCTGACTTTGCATGTCAGTGCAAAGCTCAAATGCAATTTGGATGGTCTACCTAGAAATGAGCCAATATTTAATGTTGTAGAAAACATCTATGCACCCAAACTACACTTAGCCAGGTATAGAGTAGTTCAGTAGTTACAGTGTTTGCCTGGTTCTGCAGCTCTGAGGAAACCTCTGAGGAAAACAAAGAAAAGTGCCCGAATGGCCACCCCCCCCCAAAAAAAAAAAGAACGAAAAAGAAAGGATAAGCATATGCAAAATACAAACAACAGCAATCTAGGGCAACAAAATCATGATAGCTTGAAGGAAAAGCAAGTTGGAATGTTGGAATACTATTAGAAGTAGTGCAGACTATAGCATTCCCCACACAAACTGTATCATGGCAACAGCCACCTTTAACAAGACTAGTAGGTAATACTGCAGAAATCAGAGCCAAGCTAATGGACCCTGAGGAATACATGGCAGAATGTACACTAAGAATGAAAATCATTGCTGGTTCCAGGTGTTTTCAGGATATAAAATTAATGAAGACAATGAAAAGTCTATACCTATAAATTATTTACCCACACATGAATTGGTTCAGCAATACCCATTTTTATGAGGACATGATAAAATGAAGTATTTAGAAGTATAGACTAAAAATGATTTGGTTATGGCAGCTAATGATATGTGGGAAGAGAATAAACAGACGATAATACAAAAACTGAGAAAATAGAAGCTCTTGCCTATGATATGGATACCAAGATTAGAAGCAGGAAAAATGTTTTTAATTCCTTTTGGTAGATAAAAATATGCCTGACCTGTGTATAAAACTAGAGGAAAAGTTGTGGATACCAATTAACAGAGTTGTTGAAGGATTTTAGTTGAGAGGGGAAGAGGGCAAGAGTTAAGTGGGATAAGCTGATCCTCCCAGCCGTACAAGGAGGTTTAGGATTACCTGATTTGAAGGGATATTTCAGAGCTACACACTTAAGGCTCTTTTACATAACACAAGCAGAAAGCTCCATTTCAAAGTGGAAAGGGATGTCGATGAAGCAGGGAAGGTTATTCAAGAAATAAGGAAAGAGTGGGATTTTGGATGCAGATCCTTACAGAGAATCATAACAGCCATATTCATAAAGTAGCGGACAGTATACTGATAACTAAGCGAATGTGGGAATGCAGAAAGGAGATTCTGCCGAATAGGATGACCACAATTAGGTGTATAAAGAACAGATAAGAGGGAGATGGAATTTACTGGAGGAGACTTACAAAGGAAATAAGGTATTGGGAACAAGTACTTAGTGAAGGAAAGGTAAAAGAATGGGAAGAGGCCAAGAAAGCATTTGGACTGCAGGCTAGTGATTGCCTTCCCTATCAAGGAGTGGTATCAGAGTATACACAGTGAGAAAGAGTTCATGGAATCCTAAATGACAAACCTAAACTGGTTGAGTTTTTAAATGAATCCAGAACAGAAGCCGCTGTTAAAAAGGGATAATTAGTAGGCCATATAAAATATTGCATAACTATAGGAATCAATCAGAAGAGGTGAGAAAAGATTGGGAAGAGAGATTAGATATGCAATTCACAAAGAAACAATGGGGGGGGGGCATATGTATGGCTCCCAAAGATGCAATATTTGTGCCTGAAAGTGTCTGCATAGATACTTTCAGACCCTGGCAGACTCCAAAGAATTTTCGCCAGATAGATGGCAAATGTTAGAGGTGCAATGGGGATAAAAGAGGTACCTGGGAGCATATGTTTTCAGAGTGTAATGAGTTGGCAGACTTTAGATTCACTCCAGAGTACTCTGCTAGGAATACTGGATAAGCAGATTAGTATAACTAAAGAAACAATTTTCTGAGCTAGGATACAGGATCTGAATTGCCTAGACATAGTAAGGTCTTGGTAAATGTTATTCTGGTGGCTGCCAAAAAGCAATTAATAGAAAATGGAAATCAAAGTCTAAACCAACTGTACTTGAAATAGTAAATGTAACAGAGATAAAAGAAGAGGAAATGGAATCTTTAGAAAAAGGTAGGAGCAAATTGCATAGTAAAAAATGGAAAATGTTGGAACAATACATGCAGAAAATGTTTTGTTTGAGGAAAGAGGTTTAAGACAAGGCAGGAATTGAACAATGTATATAATATTGCTGTGATAAGGCAGGAATTGAACAATGTATATAATATTGCTGTGATGATATGATATATAACAATATATGTGATGTACAATGTTTGTAAATGTGAATTTGTTTAATTGCTTTTATATAAATATGCATTTGCATCAAATACATGTAATAATTCAATAAAGGTGTTAAAAAAGAATAAAAATCATGGAAACTGAATATGAAAAATAAAAGAGAAGCTAAATGATCTGGAAAAATGAGGAAGGCTAGAAATGTAAAACTGATTAGAACTAGAGATGAAATGACATATGATCACCTAGAAGAGTTCATTAAAAATGACATCTTGAGCTCACTGAGACATCACAGACAAGTGGATGGAGCAGCCAGGACAGAACACAGAGTGGGGAAAAAGGGAAACATCAAGCAACCACCAGGCACATGTTATACAATTTCTGTAGATGTACCGGGGGAAGATTCAGAACAAACAAAAGATGGATAATCAGGCTGGTCTGAGATGATTCCAGTGCCATCTTCAAAAAACTGCAAGAGTTTAATGAGTGGAGAAATGGCTTAACTGCAATGGGCTTCTGGGCCAGTATTTATACTATTTATAATATTCATAATCCAATTATGCTAGTATCAAGGTGAAATCAGGTAGAGTTATACCTTCACAGGTCTTTAGCCTAAATGGAACTTTATAAGGCACTGAAAAAACACAAAGTAAAAGTCTTTGAGGGTCACAGAACAAAAAAGACTAGCAATGGAATCTGAAACCCTCACCTCTGAAAACAAATATTAACAAAATGGCCCTCATAGACCAGCCAGCCTGCAAAATGAATCCGGAAGGGAAAATCCTTCAACTGAGGTGGAGAATTCATTCCCAAAAAGTGAGGGATGGAGTAAACACTCTGAGGGAGTAATGGAATGAGAAGCAGAGATCACCAACTCAAAGATTCAAAGGAATACAAAAGGGAGCACTAAAAGGGAGGGAAATGTCAGAGATGCAGATTCAGAAGAAGAAGAAGAGAGAGAGAATAAAAGAGAAAAGACGAAAGAACAGTTTGCCAAAGCAAGACAAAGTCATTGCAGTGATCAGAAAAGGGAGAAGAAGAATATGAGAGATGTAGGGAGTCGCCAAACAGCAGCTGGCATCCAGGGAAGTCAGGCAGCATGAAAGATAAATAATTCAGCACAACTGGGAAAGATGGGATTCCAGCAGAGTTCCCATCTGAAGATGACAATGGTCATGCTGGGAAGATGAAGTGACAGAAGATATTGAGGGGATCACACATTTCTGTGAAGTTACTATCCTGCTTAGATTGACACCTCAGATACTGTAGTTTTACTTTCCTCATTAGGAGTACTTAAATATGTGATTTTTCTGTAAGTGAATATTCAGTTCTGGGCCTAAGTTAATAAATAACAGCAATAATAGAAGGCAGGAGTAAGTGCTACTAATTTACACTGATAAACCAAACCAGCCATGAATAAGATTCTATTAATATTTTAAGTAATCTCATTTTGTGAAACAGAGTGAATAAGAGCAGCGAAACAAGACCGATTAAGCTTGTTCATAGGTCCATAGGTGTGTACTAGGCTAATGGCCCTGGAGCCTTTACAAGCCTAGCCCATAGGATTACCCTGGCAATGTGCCAACCGACCTTAGTTTCCATTGTCTCTGTCGAGTAGAGCCACTGGAGTGATCCCAGGGGTGAATTTTCTATTTCCCATCCACTCATCAAGATTTCTCTTGAAGAGAGCCAGTGAGGTGCTCTGTTTGACATGTATGGGAAGTCTATTCCATAGCACGGGCAGTCTCTGGGTTATGAATCTGTCCCTCCAGCACATTCTGTTGATTGTGGTAATGAGGTTGAGGTCTCTGGAGTGTGTGGTGTGGGGGATTGGGATTTCTTTAGATGTAGCATTTCTAACAGAGCTGGGTCAGACATGGCTTTGTAAGTCATTGGCAATCCAACAATGAGGAAGAAAGAGCAATGTAGAAAAGTATACTTGATTTTTTCCTTGTGATAATAAATTAAAAGTGTTTTTTTAAAAAGGATGATGGCTAGGTATCTTATCTCAGTCTGTACAACATCTAACAGATTTACACTTATAGGTTATTACTAGGCTAATGACCCAAGGAGATTATCTACCAAGCCAAAACAGTGGAGATGGCATAGAAAATTCACAGACAGACACAACCAACAGGGCAAATTTGTCAGTCTGGGCACTTGAACAAGGTAGTGAGAAAGGGAACTATAAAAAATGAGACCGGTGGCCTAAGGAAGTCAGGGATGAAGTATATGACATGGGGAAGGGTTAAAATGAGAACAGTGAAGGGCAGCAAGACAACTACAATAATATAGCCAGGAAAGCCTAGAGGAAGAGAATGAGGGCATTACTGGGGAGGCTAAAAAATACAGCAGTCTAAAGGGTGACCTGGATGTTGGGGGGAGGTGGGGGGTGAACTGCTGTGATAAACTGTAGAAGTTAAGAAAAAAGGGGTGCAGGAAAAAGAAGAAAAAGAAGAGAAGTCTTCTCTGATGCAAATATCTGGGACTGCACTACAGATTCTTGGTGTAGGTGCAGTTAGAACTCATGGATGGATAGGTAGAGCAACCCCTCTAACTCAGAAGAAGGATGAAGGCAGGTTCTTACAGTGACAATATGGAATGTAGGGAACTGTCAAACCCAATAAAGAATGAAAGAATAATGCATAAAAATCACAGATGATGCAATACTACTGCATGAATCGAAGCTGAAAATAGGACATAGTGAAGCTGGATAGAAGAAATACGGTTGAGTAGAGGTGGATGACATCAGGGGAGAATATCTGATTCATAAAGGGAATTGCAGTATATACTTAAAGGAGGAAGTTGGCCCATATGGCAAGGACAAGTAGATGGAGGACAGAAAAGTTGCATGCTCCAAAAAGACAGAACAGAAAAATGCAACAAAGAACTGAAAAAAGAGTTACAGAAAGGAAAACTGATCAACATTTGGAGGAAAAGGGACCAAGAGGCTAAACAATTCATCTTTATAAGAACAAGCTAGACCCAAGTGAGCAGATTGGACTGATTCTTGATCATTGAAGGTGAGTGATTGGAATAGAAATAAGAACCCAACAGCTTCAGACCATGCCCTAGTTATACAAAGAGCAAAATATAAAGAATAAGGAAGAAAAGTAATAGAAATGGGATGAAACAAATGGAGGACAAAGAAAAGAAAAATGAAGGTAAGGAAAGGTGTGCAAAAGACAGGGTAAGAGAAAAAGAATGATGGGCATAACCTGGGGTAGGATGGTAGGATGGAACAAAGGGTACTATGAGTACTGGTGTAACAAAGGGTGCTATGAGTATTACTGGAACAAAGGGTACTATGAGTATTGGTGTAACAATGGGTACTATGAGTATTGGTGTAACAACAGGTACTATGAGTATTACTGGAACAAAGGGTACAATAAGTACTGGTGTAACAAAGGGTGCTATGAGTATTACTGGAACAAAGGGTACTATGAGTACTGGTGTAACAAAGGGTCCTATGAGTATTACTGGAACAAAGGGTACTATGAGTATTGATGTAACAAAAGGTACTATGACTATTGATGTAACAATGGGTACTATGAGTATTGGTGTATGCAAGAAGTGGAAATAACCAGATGGGCAGGAAAATACTTCAAAATGTTTCATATACAACAAAAATAACAAAAGGTGGAGGGTGGAATGGAGAAGAAATAAGACTGAGATGTGATCTAGACCGCCGGGAAACACCCAATCTCTGACAGAAAACATCAGAAGAAAATAATTCTGATAAACACATGGAGGTGGTGAAAAAGATACTGAAATGGAAACTAAAAGATAAAAGAAAAACAAGAAAGGTCAGGAACACCCCATGAAAATGGTTATCCATTTAGATGAATAAGAGAAAGTTGAAAAAGGAGAGGCAGAGTGTTGGAAAAACAAATATCAGAAGATAAAATCATGAAAGTGATAATCTTTGAATAGGGAAAACAGTAGGGCTTGCTATAGTCTATAAAATAGCCAAGGAAGAAATAAAGGAACACCAAACGTGTATTTAACAGATCTGGAGAAAAGGAACAATTAGCATTGATGTTTGAAGATGAGAGGGTTGTCATCTTGCCCAAGGAAGGTAAGGAAGTCATGGACCAAGATGCCTACAGAACAATGTGAATTTTTAATACAGATGCAAATACTTAAGCAAAATTTTGACAACTAGGTTAGAAAGACTGACACCCATACAAGTGCAGGAAATCTAAGTAGGATTTGTATAGGGAAGAATTTTGCTAAGAAACCAAGGAAAAATACTAAGATTCATAGAATAACTTAAGTTCATATGTTCATAGGTCCTCTGTGGATGTTTCAATTGTTGG
The DNA here is from genome assembly GCF_019279795.1 of Protopterus annectens. Lineage (NCBI taxonomy): Eukaryota > Metazoa > Chordata > Ceratodontiformes > Protopteridae > Protopterus > Protopterus annectens. Next base: position 1,800,403,478 of record NC_056735.1, read on the forward strand.
ATATGCCTGGTTAGGTACCTACCAAATGAGGCATTGTGCTCAATGATAGGTCTGAAGAATGCTTAGTATAGCAGAACAATGATTTCCTTGGACTTAGATGCCATACCTTTGTTTATAAGTTGTGCAACATAGAATGATTTCCTCACTACTGTATATACATGATGATCAAAGACTAGATTACTATCTACGTGTGTCCCTAAGTCCCTGACTACTGGGTCAGCTCTATGGGGTATGTTATCAATATGATAGTTTCCAGGGGTGGATGACTTCCCGCAGAATACTGTTATGCATTTCTTGGCATTTAGTTTTAGTCCATGCCTCTGACACCAGTTGTTTGTCTGTGTCAGCCCCTACTGGAGAACATTTGTGTCAGTGTGAGATTTGATGACAGCTCCTAATTTGCAATCATCTGCAAATTTAGTCAGCCAGAGACCACTGACATTGGCCTTGACTTCAGAGAAGTAAATGCCAAAAAGGAATGGTCCAAGGACTGATCCCCGAGGAACTCCACTTGTGAATGGCCAATTTTTAGAGGAGGACCCCCAATTCTAACTTCCTGGGTCCTGTTGATGAGCCAGTTAGCTATCCACCGGGTGACATACAAGTTTGTACATAGCCTCTTGAGTTTGTCAACAATCCTTGTGTGGGGTATTGTGTCAAATGCCTTGGCCAGGTCAAGGTAAGCCATGTGAACTATTTTTCTCTCATCCATTGCTTTGGTGACCTTCTCAAGGAAGCCCAGCAGGTTAAGTAGGCATGATCTACCCTTGATGAAACCAAACTGGGTTGGGTCCAGTGTTTGGAGGTTTACTATATCACTATTGATCATGTCCATGATAATTCTTTCCATGGCTTTACATATAAGACTAATGGGACTTATGGGTCTGTAGTTTCTAGGGTCTGTAGATGGTCCACCTTTGTGCAGAGGGATGACTGCTGCTGTTCTTCATTCATGATGCACAAAGCCTGTTTGGAGGCTATAGTTAAATAACAATTCCAGAGGTCCTGATAGGTCATGTTTCATGGTATTTAGAAGGCATCCTGGGATATTGTCTGGGCTCTTTGATGCAGTGTTCTTGGCCTTAGAGAGTGCATTAAGGATCTGTTCCCTAGTGATAGCAGGGGGAGTTATATCTGATGGCATTTCCTGATGTTACGTTGAAAGGGGGGACAGGTAAAGTTGGAGCTGCATTTATTGGCCAGTAGGTTTGCTATATCTTCTGGCTCAGTAAAGGTGGCTCCATTTACAATGAGCTCTGCACACAGTCGTATTGCTTTTGAGGTTGCGGACATAGCTAAAGAATGCCTTGTGGTTGCCCTTGGCCTGGGAGGCCAAGTTTACCTCAGATTTGGCTTTGGTAGACTTTATTTGTTCTCTGAAATGTTTGTTTAATTTGATAAGAGCATTTTATCCTGCTGGGTGCTGCACCTTATAACTTTTGTCATGATTTCCTTCCTTCTGTTATACAGCCTATTTATTTTGTGATTCCACCAGGTTGGCTTGTTTATTTGAGTTAATTCTGTACTTCTTCCTGGTGGGTACAACTGCCTCTATGCAACTATTAACATGCTTGTGCAGGGTATCTGTGAACAGTTCTGCAGAGGCAGCAGGGTTCTTAGGGTTTATGGGGGCTGGAAATTTTGCCAGGTTATTACTTAATAGCAGGAGGTTAGCCTTAGAGTAGTTCCTGAAAATTCCAGGTTTAGATGGGGGTCTAAGTTTTATTTTTACTTCAAAGGAGACCATTTTGTGGTCTGATCTTACCAGGGAAGACATTACAGTATGGGGGTGCGCAGTACTCTCTCATATAGTGAGGACCAGATCCAGTATGGTACACCCCTGGTCGGTGTATTGACTGTCTGGTTCAGGGAGTTTGTGTTTACAAAATATAGGAATCTCTGTGCCTGTACGTTTGGTGTCATATCAGATTCCCAGTTAATAGTGGGGTAATTAAAGTCACTCATGAATATGGTATTGGGTTGGATGGTGGGTGTTTCTAATAAGTTTAAATACATGGTATGGGTTTTCTGGTTCAGACAGGGAGACCTATAGATTGCAAGGAAGTGGTATTGGATTTTGCCTTTGGTAATTTGAACATGGAGCAGCTCACTCCATTGTCCTGTTTGACCAGCCTTGAGGTATATTCACTTTTGATGTAAATAGAGATACCTCCACTTTTAGTCCCTGTCTGTGTAGTAGCTGGTCTAAATGTGTGAAGGGCACCTTGCACTGTTGGTGTGCTCTCCGTGGGCTATAAACCATGTCTCAGTCAACGCACAAACATCAGCATTCTCTAGGTTGAAGAGAGCTTCTAGGGGGTGGAGGTTTTGTTTAGACTCCTAGCACTGAGCAGTAATACTTTTAGATTTTCTTTGTTTTGATTTGCTATGTTGCAAGTACTTTCAGTTTGGCATTGCCTAAAAAGGCACTATGGGGGAAGACAATGTTTTAGCTGATATTCAAAAGCCTAGAGGGGAGAGGTGCAGACCATCCTTGGCAAAGCAGCATGGTCTATTAACCATCTCCTTCCATGCTGACAAATATTTCACCTTTTAGAATGAGACCAGAAACTAAGCCAATTATTAAAGTCAGCCATCTTTTGTTCATATTGTGGTATCATCCTTGGCGAAGGTAAAATGCTGCTCAATGCTAGGCTCGTACCTACCTGATACAAATAATCTGACAGCTCTATACTGTGTCTCTTCATATAGTCTAGGGATGTACGTCTCAGGTCATTTACTCCCACATGCACTATGAGTGATACTGGTACTTATGGTCCAATGACCTGAGTGCATGTGTAATGTGGTGGATCCTAGCCCCTGATAAGCAACTGGCAGTGACTTTGTCCTTACTCAGCCTGGTGAGAGGGACATCAGTGTGTCTCACAATGCCATTTTCAAAGACCAGCATGTTGGATTGTGTGGTGGCTTGCCTTATGGGCTTAGAGGTAAAAGCTCCATGAGATGTGATTCTATGTGTTGATGTGGGTGTTGTTTTGAAAGAGTGCATTTAGGACTGCTGAGGGTATTTGTTATGTGTACTTCACCTAGGAGGTCTTTGTGGTTTAGGAGGTTACATTTAAGTGCCTCAGCATATGTGGGTCTATATGTCTACTTTGGATTGTGTGTGATGTGTGCAGCATGTGTACTACTGACAACCTTATTGACATTAGGAGTGCTTCTATGTGAGAGCTTTGCCTCCAATGACATTATGTAAATACATCTCTCACATACCATATCAGTTTGTTTGAGAATTAACTGGTTTCCAGTAAACATGAGGCAATTTCTACATTGCCTCAGTATTCCCATATCCACCATAATGATAAAGGAGATATGAGAAAGTTCATATACATGACAACAGACCCTTTTTTATTGAATAGATAGCTGGAATGAGAATATAAAGCAATGTCAGAATTATTTGGTTTGCAACTCTGGAGACAGTGCTTGTCATTGCAAACTAATTGTCCTGTGTGCAACTAGGTATTGGAGAAATTTCAATCATGTTTTTACAGGAAAAATGTCACTCAAGATGTCTGTGTCTGTATAAGGCCAGACCTCCCAACCTTCCCGAATTAGTCGGTTTTTACCAAGTTTTGGGGTCCAAATGATGAGGTGCCACGATTCCCGAGTGACACCCCATCATTTCTGAATTTTTTCACTTTATTTTTACATTTCGCGCTGTTTTGGCTGACGTCATCCGGTGCGCGATGACATCAGCGCCTTCGGTGCTACCAGCCATTCAGAATTAAGCTCTGCATAAATTTCCATCTGGGCTGTTCAAATGCTGCAAGCGGGCTACTGTTCAAATGCTGGCTGGGCTGAAACTTCAAATGTGCCATCAGGAAATGTGTTCGAATGGACATTAGAGGCTGTCAGTTTGGATTGTAAGGGACATTAGAGCCTGTCAGTTTGGATTGTTAGGTAACAGGCAGAAACTTCAAATGCTGCTGCTTTTCATTTGAACAGACGTTTTGTGGAATGAGAAGGTAATGGGGTGGACACTTCAAATGCTGCTGCTTGCTTTCAAACAGAGTGTGTGTGTATGTGTGTGTGTGTGTGTGTGTGTGTGTGTGTGCGTGTGTGTGTGTGTGTGTGTGTGCGCGCTGGATGCTTTTAAGAGGCAACTGTTTTAATTGTAAAAGTATTTATAAAAATGAAAGGTGTTCTATCAGCAAATTTTAACTGAACATTCTAGTATGGCAACTTGTTATTTGTACAACAGAATGGATAGCACACATGGTGGAGGGCAACTGCAAAGCGAATGCTGAAAAACATCCATACAATTTAAAATGCACATTACTAAGCTCTTAAGTGAAATGCTCTGTACAGCCATACCATACCTCACCTTGCTGTCATATTTAGTGCATTTGGGTTTGAATAATTACATAAACATAATCTTCTAAGCATTAGCTCAAGATTTGTTAAATGTAAAGACAGTTCTTAGAGGGCTTGTTGAAGATAGACACGTGGCAATGTTTTTTCCCAGAGAGTATGTGAGAAGCAGAAGCATGTGATGGAGACAGATTCATGGCCTGTAAGGTCTTGGGAAAAGGTGAAGAGTTGGGACCAGAGTTCACACTGAGTGTTTGGTGTAAGGCAGTCTGAAGGACTACCCTGTGACTGGAAGAATGGTCTGCATTTACTTAATGTATTCAGAAGATGGAAAGAAAGAAAGGTTGTTTAGAAGCTGTTAGGAGAAGCTACCTACATAGTTATAATAGTATTTGGAGCTGTTAGCATAAAGCTTTGAATTGTGTTTTTATCTGGAAGGTAAACTGTGTTACAGCAGTGATCTATATGTACAGTGTGTGTGAAAGTGGAGTGACTTAATTCTCTCTCTTTAACCCTTATTTTTTCACCTTCTTAAGGCCAGAATCTGCCTTCGTTCCACTAAATTTCAGTAGAAACCTGTAATGAGTTGCAGCATTTTATGCTACTATAGATATTTAAAAATATCTATAGCTACATTAATGTCTAAATCTATGTGTGTGTGTGAAAATACCCTCATTATAATATACCTGGTGGCTGGAGGTACTCGGGCTCAAACTCTGTACCCCTGGAATAGGGTAAAAAAAGCCAAATGTCCCTAGCCACCACCACTTGTGAATTTGTTTTGTTCTGTTCCTCATAAACTCTGTGTGGTTTTAGGATGTTTGTGACAAATCACTGAAGGTTGAATTTATTGAATAATGACAGGCATTTTCAGACTTCATATTCTTCAGAAAATAAATAGTAACAAAAACCTTTTTATCTAGCAATTTTCTAAGTTTATAAGATCAGTATTTGAAATTTGTACCTAATTTGGGGCTGTATTCCCCCATTGTTGGCTTTGTCCAGGTTTTTGTGCTAAGAGGTTGGGAATTATGGTGAGAAGTGAGAAATTAATTCACTAAATGATTGCCATTTAAGTTTCAGTCTTCCTATGTTTTGGGAAACAAGCTGCTTATTTGGCATAGTGGTATGTTGTTCTGACGGCAGTGCTCAGAGTCCTGTGTTCAAGACTTGTCAATGAAATGCATGTTAGTAACGCAACATTTTATTTTAGCAACTTTCCAAAATTATACACACAATCTTTAAAGTGTGTCCCTGTTTTTTGGCGTTTTGTCCCCCCCCCCCAAAGAAAAGCTTAAATTGAAAATGAGTGCAAGAAGCTGTGCAAGATGCCTATGCCTTACACTACTGTCATTCTATTTTTATATGTATATTGTGTGTGTGTGTGTGTACATGTGTGTGTGTGTGTGTGTGTGTGTGTGTGTGTGTGTGTGTGTGTGTGTGTCTGTGGAAGTAGACTTTTATGATGGAAATGTTCTGAATTGGGCAGTTTTGTCATTACTGTTTCATGCATTTTGTTTCATTGCCTACTGAAAAAATGTTCAAACAATACATTTAAAATGTGCTCTGTCTAACAAGTGTGCTGTATTATGCAAGGAATATAATTTACTAAAGTCAGGAAGGAAGGTGTATCAAAGAACACGTAAGTTTCTTGTTTTGTGTGCAAGGGGACAATGATTTGAAAACAACCCAAAGGTAATCTTTATCCACCACTGGCCAGATGCATTTTCTTTGGATGTGGTGTAGGTTTCAATGCAATTTTAATGAATGTGAGTTTCAAGTGCACAGAAGGTTTAATGCCAAGTCTATTTTCATTGTGAGACCGTATTGCTTTGTTTAACAGATGTCTATTGGTGTTTGTACATTGCGCTGTACAGTGTAAAAATAAAATCCAAATAATCATTTTAGAAGTAAAGCAGTATGCACACATTAGAGTTTATGGTAAATGGGGCAAAGTAGCCAAGTAATGGTACATTGGAATGGCTGCAGAGGGACTCTGATCTGGTGCCTTATTTTGGTTGTCTGTTCTTCAGTTTGCAATTTTCCACTGGAGTGGGTGGGGTTACATAACTATGTATGCACATTTTATGTTAAACTGTGTACAGATTTGTACCTATTTTTCATGGGCCTTGTCCAGATTTTTGATGTTTCAAGGTTGAGTGGTATATATAGGGCACTGCCAAACATTTGAGGGGAAACTAAAATACAGACCCTGAAAATTTAAGGATGAAATATTTAGGCAGATATTCTGAAGTTGGAAACAAATCAAGCAGTACTTACTGAAAACAAAAAATTAGCTTGTCAAGAATGATGAAAAGAGGGGAGTTGCTGAATGGCTACTAATGCTGGTCTCAGCACAACTTCACTCTGTTGGGATACAATGCTCCTTTGCCTCTTCTCTCACCAGAAGCAAAATGTTAGCACTGATCCCAAGAAGAGAAGCAGGCTGTTTGGTGATCCAGCCTTGTCCCAGATGATGTATAGGTCTGCAGGCTTGAAGCCTTTTTCTGGCAGATGCCACAAATAGCAACCAGACCAATGAGGAACATTAAGCACAGACACTCATTGTCCAATCAGAAACAGTTGGGAATCAATGCACTCTGCTTCTTCTCTCTCCAAGAGCAGAATATAAGCACAAATTCCTAGCTGTCACCTATGAAGCAATTAATAGACTTTCTGGTGATCAGCAGTCTCCAGGAAATAATGTTCCTGTGCTCCTTTTCTCACCAAGAGAAAACAGAAGCACTAATCCCAAGATACATACATACATACAAGTATTTCAAGCACAGGCATTAATGCCCTTCTAGCTTGCCAATATACTAAAACACTTGTTCCCATAATAAGTATTCAGGCTGTTCTTAAAATATCTTAACTAGTACTTGCTTTAATGTAATTTGGTAGCCTGTTCCATACATCAGCTACTCTGTCAGAGAACCAATCAGTACACTTCTCATTCCTATAAAATCTTCTACATAGGTTGTCTGATAATTTCCTAGTACGTTTTGATAACCCCAAACATTCCCAGAGGTAGTTGTCTCTAAATGCCCTATATACTTGAATAAGATCTCCTCTTAGATATCTGTATGAGATACTGTACAAGTTCAGATATTTTAGTCTTCCAAAATAACTTAAATTTTCACATCCATGGATGGCCTTGGTATAGTTGCCTGTTTACTCATGTTTGTTTTCTTATAGGGGTTCCATATTGTTATTCCATACTCAAATGTGGGTCTAATGTAACTAACAAACAATGACATCATCATTTTTGATTTCCTAGACTTTATAAGTCTTTTTATACTACATATTGTTCTATAACTATCATTAACCAATTGGTTGATAGGATTAGAAAAACCCATAGCTGAATCTACCCATATGCCCAAGTCCTTAAATGAGCCTACAGTTGCAGTCACTGTGTGCTGTATTAAATATTCACCTTTCAATTTATGTCTCCCAAATCAGATATCCTTAGTGTTTGATGTATTTATCAGCATATTATTCTCCTATGCCCAAATGGTCAATTTAGTTAAGTTATTTTGCAGACATGTCTTATCTGTAACACATGTAATCAGTTTACCCAATTTCAGGTCAAATGCATATAGACTGTAGAACACCTCAGATGAAAAAGTTAGGTCTGAAAGATACAATCTAAACAGGTAAGTGCCTATGACAGAGCCTTGTGGGCACCCTGACTGTAACCAAGGATTGCACCTGTCCATTTGCTGTATGATTCTTGCCATGTCCTATTTGTAAGCCATGCAGCTATCCATCTTACCAAAAGTAGATCAATAACTAGTTGTACTAATTTATTGATCAGTGTTTTGAGTATGACCCTGTCAAATGCTAAAGTTAAATCTATATAAATTACATCACAGCACAATTTTTCATTCACAGCTGTTAATGAAAAGGCTGCAGAAATACCTCACAAAGAGGATTACCGGCCTCAAACAGATGCCCTACGCAGACTGTCTCAAAAAACTCCAGCTTTACTCCGTCCCATATCGCCTACTCAGAGGCGATCTCTGCCTAACATACAAAGCTATGTCAAACCCAGAGCTGTTGGACATGCTCCACTTAAAGAAATCCCAATCCCTCTGACCTAAACCTTGTCACCACAATAAAAAAAACATGCTGGAGGGATAAATTCCTGTCCCAGAGACTTCCCATACTCTGTAACAAACTACCTATCTATATCAAACAAAGCTCCTCATTAGCACTCTTCAAGAAAAATCTTGTTGATTGGATGGGAGATAGGACATTTACCTCGGGATCACTTCTGTGGCTCTGCTCAACAAGGGCACAGGAAAATAATTTCCTTGGGTGGCAAAAGCCAGGGTACCTTTTTGGCTAGGCTTATATAGGCCATAAGGCCAATAGCCTAGTACCTACCTATGAACCTACCTATGAACCTATAGAACATTATGTTACAGGTGGTAATAGATCTGTTTTCAACATATGCATGCTGCTATATTATATCAAGTGGAATTTCGGGCTACTGAAGTAGACCCATCCATCCATCCATCTATCTATCTATCTATCTATCTATCTATCTATCTATCTATCTATCTATCTATCTATCTATCTGTCTATCTATCTATATATCACTACAGACTTAGAAGCCATCACTGCACTTTTTATGTCATATCCATATGGCAGTTAACAATATACACTTGCTGACTGCCACCTGTTACAAAACAATACATCTTTAAAGAAGATAATGGCCTAGAGCTCCTTTAAATCCTGGTAGCTATAAGTAAAACCACAGAATCCCGTCATGCCCCACCCATGACTCTAATCTTACAAAACTTCCATTTCTAAATACTGAACCTAGCACAACCATTCTGGAAGTTTCAAATTACCCATTCATAAATTAAAAAAAAACATATACCACAAACAGAAATAAGCATAATGGTTCTTGGACTTCATCAACACAAATTCTGTCAAGCAAGTAATATATTCACCTTTATAAGGCTCAAATCCACCTGATCTGGTTGTTGCAAATATAGCTCTGATATACTCCACACCTGTTGGTACCACATCCCTGAACCTACATGTGCTCATATCCTACTGACAGATTAGTGACTTCACCAAGATTAACCTTCTAGTACTATCTGATGATATAAGGAGTTTTAAGTTTTCTCCACTAGAAGACATCATAGCTACAATGCCTCAGTTATTGAACAGAACTGTAACTCAAATTCCTGACACTTGTGATTGCGACAAATCCTGAAAATACAAAGACACACACACACACACACACACACACACACACACACACACACACACACACACACACACACACACACACACACACAAAATACATCCAAATACAAATACACACACACATACGTACACATACACACAACATAACATGACACAAACTCACACATACATAAATGTTCCTGACAGTCATGTGGCATAGATCTATAATTATATACATTATAATTCATTGGTTCAGATTTTCCTACATGACATACAGTTTCTGCATTGTGACCAAGAAATTTGTCTCTCCATTATTTATCCTTATAATACTTGTGGGCCAAAGTCTCTTATGTCAGATAATGAATATTTATGGTGACACTTCCATCTTCTCTTGAATCTGTGCTGTGCAACACTCCAAAGGAGAGATTTAGTATGTTCCCATCTATCCTTTTTTATGTCCAGCTGTCTTCTGTGTAAAGGCACCCCAGAATTTGATTGGGGGCATCTCCACAATTGACCATGGCACTTCACTTTTGGCAGACAATGGTCTCCATTTTTCCCTGCTAAGTGACACATTCCACAGCATAGCATTTAATGTTTTGCTGAGCTTTTCAAACAGTATGTGTATAGCTGACAGATAATTTTCTGATGAAAGACCATCCTAGACAATGGAATATACTGATCTGTGAAGATATATTTGCCATGCTAACCTAACTAGATGGATGGTGATATGGATTGCATTAAGTACGGTCAAGTTTATTGCTGTTCATGTGCGGACTTCAGCAATGGTCTAACCAGGCCTATGTATGTATGACTGATAAGGCAGCAAAGGCAACTCCTGCATGGTTACATGAAAGAGCTGTGAGGAGATGCATGTCCTATTCTACTTACTGTATGTATAGATACAGGTCAAAATAAGTCTAGAACCTTATTTTAGTTTTCTCATTTCCCACATTTTTATAAAGTATTTGGCTATGGTCCACTGTCAATCATATCTTCCTGTGAGGTCGAGCTTCTAACAAGCATTTTGTCAGCACTCACGTTCTATTGTCTATCCTGTAAAACATTATCTGCTGACTCAAAATACAGAAATCTATGTATTTTTTACTGGATCACTGGGTACCCCATTGGATATCTTGATACATGTATAGTACGTATGTGGTCATTACGTGAGGGGGTCTTCATGCTGTGCACTTCTAATATGTAACTGGCCAAGTTTCAAGTTACCAAAGTAGGATCTTTCACCACCTCTGTTTCATCTATTCTTTCTGCACACACTGTACAACAGACACACTTGTTTTAATTCAAGACTTTTATTTTTTAATAGTTTTCAAAAATTTTAAAAAGTTTAAAGCAACATTTTTTCAACAAAATTAGACATCTTCGTGGTGATTATCTTTAGTTCAGTGTACTTCATTTTATCAGGGAATGATATTTTTGGTTTTCATAGGTGCATAAGTAAGTACTAGCCCAGCTGCCCTTCTGGGCTATTTTAAGCCTAGCCAACTTCTCTTCCATTTGGTTAAAGATTACCTTACCCATCCCATAGGTTCATAGCTTTGTAGGTTGTTACTAGGCTACTGACCATTAAGGCCTCTATAAGCCTAGCCATGCACCCCCAACCCAAATTTGTCCCCAAGTACCTTGAGTATCTATTAGAAGGGGGGGAATGTTAGTAAGGAGGTATCTAAGGGACATTGGGAGGATGTTAATTGAAGAAAGTCTATACTTATTGACTGCCTCTGTCCATGGTTGATAATTATATATTAGCCCTAATGAAAATGTCTGGGATCATACCATAGGTAATTTGAGGGGACACAAACATGGGATAAAGCATTTAGGAGTTGTCTTTGTCCATTAGTGGTACAGGGGGCAGTCCTGGGGTAATTTTTTATTTCCCATTTGTAGAATCAAGTTGTGCTTGAATATGGACAGGTATGAACTTTGTTTTCTGTGGATGGGGAGTCTGTTCTAAAACAGCAGTATCCTCTGCAAGACATACCTGTCCCTGCAAACTGTTCTGCTGATGTAGCAGAAGAGGTTTATATCCCTAGACCAAGTATTCTGATGCCATCTGATGTGCAGTAAATCCATCAGTATTGAGCCAGATGATGCCTTGCACATCAAGCACATCACCTCTTAGCAGTCTGTAAGATACTGAGTATAGTAACAGGACTTTGAGTTGGTCCATCATGTATTACATATTTTATTTTGTAAGGGATCTCTGTGGCATTCCACTTGCTGCATGTGTCTGGACAGATGCATGCCAAAGGGGGCATTATATTCAATGACTAGCCAAATGAGGGCTTAGTAAAGAGGAACAATGACATCCTTAGATATAGACACAATTCCTTTGTTAATAATTACTTCACTCTCCATATAAGTTCCCAAATCGTGAACAACTGGGTCAGTTCTTAGGGACATATTTTCATTGTGGTAGTTTCATGGGGCTAACTTCCCAAGGATACAATAATGCATTTTTTGGCATTTAGTTTCAGTCCTTGATTACTTATTTATTAAGAATTTGTTGGTAGGTGTACAGTTTAGATTTTGTACTTTGTTTTACAGCTAGTATGAAATTCATATACTGGTATTTTGCAGACTGCTGATTATATTCATGACCTGTAAATAGTTTTTTTACATTTGAATATATGCGTTAAGGAATGTTATTTTAGGATTGTTGTAGTTTTTCTTTCTTAAACTATTGACTCAAAAACACATAGGTAACTCAGTGCTTTTCTGTTTATAACAATTTACATAAACACGTGTGTGTGTGTGTGTGTGCGTGTGTGTGTGCGTGTGTGTGTGTGTGTGTGTGTGTGTGTGTGTGTGTGTGTGTGTGTGTGCATCTATATTTATTTATCTAGCTATCTATCTAGCTATATATAGATAGATAGGTAGATATAGATATAGATATGGATATAGATATAGATATACACACATGTAAATATATATATATATATATATATATATATATATATATATATATATATATATATATATATATAGAGGTTTATATAAAATGCGAAATACACATTTGTGTGACATACAATTCATCTGGACATTAAATGCACTTAGTCAACAACACACTTGTTTGAAAATATTTGGTCTAACCACATTTATTCAACAGATGGTACACACTGATCAGGAAATATGCTGTATGAAACATAGTGTTCAGCAAATGTATGCTTTAATCAGTGTAATGTAGAGAGACCCCTGTTCAGAAAGTAATGCAGATTACTCTTGTCCATTGTAAATCAGTGCTGGTGCAATGTCTAAGTATGTGCTCATGGTAAGCTGCTTTTGACAGATTTCTCCAGTTTAGGAATTGGTACCTCCATAGAGTTGGCGTATGTGTATGTGTGTAATTTGCTGAGGAGGGGGGTGTTGGAGCTATCCAGTCACACATTGTGAGGTTCAGGGGGTTTGCAAAAACAATTAGAGTTAACTTTTTTCCCAAGCTCACAAATTTAACAATTCTCCTTGTCGATGACTGTGTTGCTGATGTTCTTTTTTCACCTATATTTTGTTTACACCAAATATTTCCACATAAATTTGTTGTCAACCAATTGTGTTTTAGATCAAAATGTTTAGATAAATAGCATATCACACAACTGTTTAAGCTACTAATTTACATAAACCCATATCTATCTATATATGGGTCACCTACATTTGACCAAACATACGATTGTTTGACAAACGTAGGGGTGTGATTTAATGTCAATGGTAAGGATGGCGGAATGGTGGATATGTTGATGGTATAGAATGTCATTAAAGGTAAGTAAGGCTGGGGAGGTGAGAGCATGTGTGTGTTTGTGTAGGTGAGCTAGTGTTATTGTCGGGGATGAGTGAAGTATGGGTGTTGTGTGTTTGTGTGCGAGTTTGCATATTTTAGGATAAGGGTAAGGGTTAAGTTAGGGAATAGATGTAGTGCTGTTTGTGTGTGTTTGAATGTTTGTATGTCTGAGTCTGTCTTGTGTAGTGGAAATGTTATGGGAAGGTTTTAACAACATTAAAGTATAGGGTTAGGTTTGGGGAAGGAGCAGCGTTAGGGTTAAGCTTAGCACCCATTACTAAGGTGGTGCAGGGGGATGGAGTTTAGTATTTTGTTGATGTTTTGCATGTGATGTTAGGGTGGTTCGGTCATGCACAACAGATCCACCTTTATCTCTCTCTCTCTCTCTATACATATATATATATATATATAGATATATATAGATATAGATACAGAGATAGATATAAAAAGAGAGAGACATGAGCGCACACACATACATACACACACAGACCCACACACACACACACACACACACACACACACACACACACACACACACACACACACACACACACACACACACACACACACACACACACACACATACACACACACATACACACGTATATGTGTGTATATATACATATATAGATTTACTATCAAAATGTGGAATGGCACTCATGCGAAACTGTGATGGCTGAATGCGTGTTTTCCAGTTTCTGTAATGCCGATCTGGAAATGTTTGAATTCTCATTAGTGAATAGTTGTATGTATTCACTAATATGGGATCGACGTTCTGATCACAGATCGCACTACAGTAGGGATCGGGAAATTTAGTCTTTTCCTCACTGTAGTGCGATCTTGGAGTTGGAATTGCAGGGGGTGTGGGGGGGGGTGCAGGGAGCTTGCCCCCCTGGAAAAACATTACCGGTAACACAGCATTTTGATATTGGAACTTCTGGTGTTTGAATGACAATTCTGTGGCACCATTTCTGACATTTTGGATAATGAATGCAATCAAAAAGTGGAAATTTGTTTTGATTTTCCACATTTTGATAGTAAACCAATACACACACATACACACACACACACACACACACACACACACACACATATATATATATATATATATATATATATATATATATATATATATACATTGTTATATATATATATTGTTATCTGAGGGTTTGCAATTCAGAAAGAAAGATATACAAACAGCAATAAGCCTTGTTGTATAACAATGTGGTAGATCTTCAAAGTTTGCTCTAACTTTTACAAGTACTATATGTAGTTATTTGAGAGTGTGAAAGGGGTTTCAGCTGAGAAAGGAAGTATTCTAAGAATAAGAAATCTTATTAGTAGTCACTATCAAATAACACAATAGCAGAGTATCAGAATCAGATATCGTAGTTATTCAGATTAGGAGTATATAATATATAATATATAATATATACATAGTTTGGAGTAGGATGAGTTCCTATTGAATTTCATTTCCCACACTGTACTGCAAGGTTATTTAGTGCATAAAACAGTAGGTTTGTCATTTTTTTTCAGGATGGTAACTGAGTTAAATAATCCTTCTCAATCCTGCAGTTGTAGTGAGCAACTGCAGAGTGAGTCCTTCTCAGGCAGAGTTGAACCTCGCAGGCATACTGAACAACGGCAGGCTAACTGACATCCGCAAGTGTAAGGGTGTGGCTTGATTGGCACCCCTCCCTCCCCTAATTCCCCAGCCTCATCCATAGGTTGGACTGCACTGGGTCTAGTGAAGCAGGGTCTATGTCATCGTGCGAGAGTGCAAAGTAAATATATTGCCATGTGTGGTTACCCAGTACAGCTATAACTGTAGGACTTTCAGTTTGGCAGCATGCAATACATGCTCTGTGGATAATATACTGACAGCAGCATCAGACACCTCCTGACTTAGTGTCTTCTTGATGTCTGAAATATACTTTTTCTCAAACTAGTGCTAGCATGTAGCCTGGAGATAAAGGGTACTGCTGAAGACTACTTACCATGCTCAGCTGTGTATGATAAGGGCACTGCCGAAGACTACTTACCGTGCTCAGCTGTGTATGATAAGGGTACTGCCAAAGATTACTTACTGTGCTCAACTGTGTATGATAAGGGTACTGCTGGAGATTACTTACCATGCTCAGTTGTGTATGATAAGGGTACTGTTGAAGACTACTTACCATGCTCTGTTGTGTATGATAAGGGTACTACCAAAGACTACTTACTGTGCTCAGCTATGTATGATAAGGGTACTGCTGAAGACTACTTACCATGTTCAGCTGTGTATGATAAGGGTACTGTCAGCTCAGCTGTGTATGATAAGGGCACTGCTGAAGACTACTTACCGTGTTCATTGTGTACAATAAGGGTACTGCCGAAGACTACTTACCATGCTCAGTTGTGTATGATAAGGGTACTGCTGAAGACTACTTACCATGCTCAGTTGTGTATGATAAGGGTACTGCCGAAGCCTACTTACCATGTTTACTGTGTACAATACGGGTACTGCTGAAGACTACTTACCATGTTCGTTATGTACGATAAGGGTACTGCTGAAGACTACTTACCATGCTCAGTTGTGTATGATAACGGTACTGCCAAAGACTACTTACTATGCTCAGTTGTGTATGATAAGGGTACTGCCGAAGACTACTTACCATGCTCAGCTGTGTATGATAAGGGTACTGCCGAAGACTACTTACCATGCTCAGTTGTGTATGAAAGGGTACTGCCAAGGACTACTTACCGTGCTCAGCTGTGTATGATAAGGGTACTGCTGAGGACTACTTACCATACTCAGATATGTATGATAAGGGTACTGCCGAAGACTACTTACAGTGCTCAGCTGTGTATGATAAAGGTACTGCTGAAGACTACTTACCATACTCAGTTATGTATGATAAGGGTACTGCCGAAGACTACTTACCATACTCAGTTATGTATGATAAGGGTACTGCCGAAGACTACTTACCATGCTCAGTTGTGTATGATAAGGGTACTGCTGAAGACTACTTACCGTGTTTATTGTGTATAATAAGGGTACTGCCGAAGACTACTTACCATGCTCAGTTGTGTATGATAAGGGTACTGCTGAAGACTACTTACCATGCTCAGTTGTGTATGATAAGGGTACTGCCGAAGCCTACTTACCATGTTCACTGTGTACAATACGGGTACTGCTGAAGACTACTTCCCATGTTCGTTATGTACGATAAGGGTACTGCTGAAGACTACTTACTATGCTCAGTTGTGTATGATAAGGGTACTGCCGAAGACTACTTACTATGCTCAGTTGTGTATGATAAGGGTACTGCCGAAGACTACTTACCATGCTCAGCTGTGTATGATAAGGGTACTGCCGAAGACTACTTACCATGCTCAGTTGTGTATGATAAGGGTACTGCTGAAGACTACTTACCGTGTTCGTTGTGTACAATAAGTGTACTGCCGAAGACTACTTACCATGCTCAGTTGTGTATGATAAGGGTACTGCCAAAGACTACTTACCATGCTCAGCTGTGTATGATAAGGGCACTGCCGAAGACTACTTACCATGCTCAGTTGTGTATGATAAGGGTACTGCCAAGGACTACTTACCGTGCTCAGCTGTGTATGATAAGGGTACTGCTGAAGACTACTTACCATACTCAGTTATGTATGATAAGGGTACTGCCGAAGAGTACTTACCATACTCAGTTATGTATGATAAGGGTACTGCCGAAGACTACTTACCTGCTCAGCTGTGTACGATAAGGGTACTGCCGAGGACTTCTTACTGTCCTCAGTTGTGTATGATAAGGGTACTGCCGAAGACTACTTACCGTGCTCAGCTGTGTATGATAAGGGTACTGCCAAAGATTACTTACTGTGCTCAACTGTGTATGATAAGGGTACTGCTGGAGATTACTTACCATGCTCAGTTGTGTATGATAAGGGTACTGCTGAAGACTGCTTACCATGCTCTGTTGTGTATGATAAGGGTACTACCAAAGACTACTTACTGTGCTCAGCTATGTATGATAAGGGTACTGCTGAAGACTACTTACCATGCTCAGCTGTGTATGATAAGGGTACTGTCGGCTCAGCTGGGTATGATAAGGGCACTGCTGAAGACTACTTACCGTGTTCGTTGTGTACAATAAGGGTACTGCCGAAGACTACTTACCATGCTCAGTTGTGTATGATAAGGGTACTGCTGAAGACTACTTACCATGCTCAGTTGTGTATGATAAGGGTACTGCCGAAGCCTACTTACCATGTTCACCGTGTATGATACGGGTACTGCTGAAGACTACTTACCATGTTCGTTATGTACGATAAGGGTACTGCTGAAGACTACTTACCATGCTCAGTTGTGTATGATAAGGGTACTGCCGAAGACTACTTACTATGCTCAATTGTGTATGATAAGGGTACTGCCGAAGACTACTTACCATGCTCAGCTGTGTATGATAAGGGTACTGCCGAAGACTACTTACCATGCTCAGTTGTGTATGATAAAGGTACTGCCAAGGACTACTTACCGTGCTCAGCTGTATATGATAAGGGTACTGCTGAAGACTACTTACCATACTCAGTTATGTATGATAAGGGTACTGCCGAAGACTACTTACCGTGCTCAGCTGTGTATGATAAGGGTACTGCTGAAGACTACTTACCATACTCAGTTATGTATGATAAGGGTACTGCCGAAGACTACTTACCATACTCAGTTATGTATGATAAGGGTACTGCCGAAGACTACTTACCATGCTCAGTTGTGTATGATAAGGGTACTGCTGAAGACTACTTACCGTGTTTATTGTGTATAATAAGGGTACTGCCGAAGGCTACTTACCATGCTCAGTTGTGTATGATAAGGGTACTGCTGAAGACTACTTACCATGCTCAGTTGTGTATGATAAGGGTACTGCCGAAGCCTACTTACCATGTTCACTGTGTACAATATGGGTACTGCTGAAGACTACTTACCATGTTCGTTATGTACGATAAGGGTACTGCTGAAGACTACTTACCATGCTCAGTTGTGTATGATAAGGGTACTGCCGAAGACTACTTACTATGCTCAGTTGTGTATGATAAGGGTACTGCCGAAGACTACTTACCATGCTCAGCTGTGTATGATAAGGGTACTGCTGAAGACTACTTACCATGCTCAGCTGTGTATGATAAGGGTACTGCTGAAGACTACTTACCGTGTTCGTTGTGTACAATAAGTGTACTGCCGAAGACTACTTACCATGCTCAGCTGTGTATGATAAGGGTACTGCCGAAGACTACTTACCATGCTCAGCTGTGTATGATAAGGGCACTGCCGAAGACTACTTACCATGCTCAGTTGTGTATGATAAGGGTACTGCCAAGGACTACTTACCGTGCTCAGCTGTGTATGATAAGGGTACTGCTGAAGACTACTTACCATACTCAGTTATGTATGATAAGGCTACTGCCGAAGAGTACTTACCATACTCAGTTATGTATGATAAGGGTACGGCCGAAGACTACTTACCTGCTCAGCTGTGTATGATAAGGGTACTGCCGAGGACTTCTTACTGTCCTCAGTTGTGTATGATAAGGGTACTGCCGAAGACTACTTACCCTGCTCAGTTGTGTATAATAAGGATACTACCAAAAACTACTTACCGTGCTCATTGTGTATAGTCAGTTATTTACTTAAAACTGTAACCATGTACAAAGATAATGCTGCTCAGATGTAGCCCCACCCAATTTCAGCTAGCTTTTCTCATTCAGTTCCTTCTTGCTGCAAAACCTTGCTTTAAAGTGACTGGCTGTCCCCAAAAGACATCAGAGATCTAGGTCCTTTGCATATATGACTTGCTGGAGCAAGGATTATTATGTTTCTCACTGTAAGAAATCAAAATCTACCTGCAGATTATTACTGCTCAACTGTTTATGAATATCAACACAGTTTGTACTTTACGCAGATGTGTCATGCTACCGTAATTATAAAATATGTATGTGAACTTGTAATGTTCCCAAATACTTTTATAGAAAGATCAGCATATTCAAGTAAGATCAGCAAGGACATCCCATGATTCAGGGGAAAACCTGCCTCTAGAACCAAATTTCAATAATTTATATCTGCAACGGAGAAAACATAAGATGTAATATTAGATCTGTGCACCATATCTATTTGTACGCTGAAAAAAAATTGTAATGCATTGCTATTTCTCTCCCTAATACTTTTTTATCACAAAGGCAGAAAAGACTATGTATTGTGCCTTGGCAACAAAGCTGGCATAATTAGATGGGATTAGCAATAAACTATTAAATCACTATGCACTTTTTATATCCTGCTGCTTGGGTGATACACAAAAATAGAACTGCTGTTTTTCATGGATTATTTGATACCACTTCAAAAGAAATGACAATTTCCATTCATCACAACAAAATAAAATAAGGGATCAACAGCTGTATGTGTTCACAACTATGGAATGTGAAAGTACAAGGAAAACATTGCATGTAGAGTACATTGTATCCAGATCTCAACCTCTTAGATAAGATTCATGGATTTTACAAGAACAAACAAAATGCTATAATTCCCAAACAAGCTCACTATTGGATACATAGCAGATTATGCAGGCCAAGAAGGGCTCACGTGACATCAAAATCTGTATTTGTAATAAATTGGGATTTACATAGTAGTTTTGAAAAGCTACATGCAATCAGTGAAAATGCTTAGAAAAACAGACAGATGCGCATATACTCACACACACACACACACACACACACACACACACACACACACACACACACACACACACACACACACACACATGCACACACACACATGCACACACACACACACACACACACACACACACACACACACACACACACACACACACACACACACACACACACACACACACACACACACACACACACACACACACACACACACACACACACACACACACACACACACAGATATGTACTATATTAAAATGTTACAAAGATAGTGAGCCTGATTTCAAAAGACTTGCACACAGAGCAAGCTACCACTTACACTGAGAGCAGGCTGAAAGCAGGTCTTTTGGTATCAGGGCAGACTTACACTGAGAGCAGCTCTTTTGGAATCTGGCCCACAGAGTAGTGGAGGCTACATTTTTTCATAACAAAAGATATGAATTATTGTTGAAAGAAGATCACCTTCACAAGAGCCAAATCATGCAGGACAAATCAAATGATTTTGCTAAAATCAAGAAGGTTGCTAGGATTCATATTCAGAGGAATGAACTCATTTTTTCTTGGTATGTATTATAGAAACATGCATCTGGAGCATTTCTCCCCGGTCCGCCGCTGAAAATTCGCTTTGTTCCAAGTCGGACTTTCCCGTTTAACAAATGTCAAACAAATGTTAAATAAAATATATCAATGACAAGATATCTGGAGTTCTGTGCCCAGGTCGGCTAGCTGTACAAGAAAAAAATGTTAATATAGTAGATAGAATAGAGTTAAAAAAGATGTAAATGAAAAGGGCAAGTTGAAATACGTGGTTCAATTCTTGCAACTCAGTGTTTACTGCACCCAAAAGGCAGAAGGATAGCAGAGAATGGGGAAGTGGGCATCGGTGATCTCTGAAAGTGAAATAATGTAGAACAAGCTATGTAAAACATACTCCATAAAGACAGTGGTGAAGCCATGGAATACATTGCTGAGCTAGTAGTAGAGAATAAACAGTCAGTGATTTAAGAATGTTTAGGACAGATGGAGTGAGTGAAAGTCGAGTAGGGTCAGCTTCTTATGGGTTATATGAAACCACTAGTTAGGCTGAACAAACCTTATGGCTTCTATAGCTGGCATAATGTGTATGTTCATAGCTGAACAATCTACCCTGTAATATCTATCAGATGAGGATGTGCAAAATAAGCAGACAATTTTTACTAGGTGAATTGTTAGGCAGTCATATGGCTTGCCTGGTTATGATAAAGTGGAAAGCAGAACAGAAGCCCCAGTAAAGATAAAGTCTGTGAAGAAATGTCATGCTTTTCAGCATGAGAAACATAAAAGATTAATCTTCAGAAAATTGATTTAGAAAAAAACAATTATTACCAGCCTAGACATAGAAAAGGCTTTTGATTCTATTAGTCTTATCTACAAATAATTATGATTGGTTTTGAATTCTCCTCAGATTTTGTCAACTTATTAATGAAAATTTATAGAAAAGTATAGCTTATGTGAAAATTGGATCATGTCTATCCTCACCACTAGAAATCCTCAAGGGAACTAGACAAGGTTGTCCTTTGTCACCATTATTGTTTGCTCTTTTAATGGAACCTATTGCTACATATGTCAAAAACAAGCAAAATATAAAAGGCTTTCAAGTTAGTAAAGACTATTGTCCTAAGATACAAATTATTTGCTGATGATATCTTGTTAACGTTAGGTGATATTGATGGTTTTTGCATGATGTTATAAATACCTTAAGCAAGTTTGAAAGAATTTCATGGCTTAAATTTAATCATAATAAATCCAAAACATTACTAATTAACAAAAAGATCAACAAAAACCTAAGAGAGAATAGCCTGTTTAATTGGGAGAATGATGTATTAGAATATGTGGGTGTCAGTATAATGAGTACAAGGAAAGAGTCTGTTAAACTAAACTACAATAATTTAATAACCACCATTAGTGAACTAATCAAAAGATGGAATAAAATGTTCTTCACAATGGAGGATAGGATCTTTTTAATTAAATGATAAATTTACCTAAAATGTTGTTTTATATACAGTCATTGATACTACCCCCTCCCAAAAACTTATTTAAAAAAATTAGATTCCATGCTACTTAAATTTTTATGGTTCCCCTTAAAACCTAGGACTGCATATAAATGGCACATTACAGTTTGGAACAGTAATGGGATAGCATTCCCTAGATTAGATCTTTATTCCAAATCAGTTATAATTAATGTAATATTACACTGGATCACACCTACCTATATATCTGGCTGGAAAACAATACACAAGATTCATATAACTGATGTCACAACTATAGAAAATCAGTTTAAGGAACAATATGGAATAAGTAGAGTTCATTGGCTTTTATGTGAATTTTGTTTAATAAGAAGTTTAATAATTTTTTATGGCATGAATCAAATATCTAATAACTTTAAAATATAATTGATTGTAATTACAACATTAAACAATTTCTATTTCTTATATTCCATATAGCATACTCCCCTGATTGCCTAGATTCTTTCAACATCAATGCGATGCAAAAATTAAAGTAAAATAACTTGATATTCTGGCATCAGTTTATTGAAAATAAGAGTATTAAACCACTAAACTCTCTTTTATGTAGTTTTAATAATAGTCAAGACAGTTGGTTGTTTATACACTCATTACGGCAGTTTATAGAAAACAAAATGAGAGTATCAATCAACCTAGAGACTGAGTCTATACCTAGTTTGATCCAGCTTTTTATTAGGTGTCTTGAAAAGACAGATCATCAGAAATTAAGGATCTCACCTATCTATAAGATGCTAAGAGAAGACACTCTAAAGTTTGACTCAGATTTTTGGAATTACTATGTAAAGATTAATGAAGAACAAATATCTGATGAATCCAAAAAATTGTTATTGAATTTTATGTATAGTACCTCTTCTTCATTATATTGGAGATTGTATACATTGAAAGTTATGAATAGGAGTTTCTATACTCCACATAAAATAAATCTTAAACTCAAAAACAGTAAATGTTGGAAATGTGATGAATTACTAGAGGCCACCTGGGCTCACGTGTTCATTGAATGTAGAAATGTTGTTCAGTACTGGAAAGGCCTCAGATATTTTGTAAATGCTTTATGGTCTGATAACTGTCATATTATTAACTCACTAACCCCTGTTCAATGTTAATATACCTAATGTAATACCTAAATCTCAGATTCAGTTACTCAGGTCAATTATTGCAATTGCCAGAAAAGTAAACAAGATTTGATGTTTAAAAATGTTATTAATTTAGTAAAAGTTGTTTGTAAAAAAAAGAACTGCAAACCATTTGTTATAGAACTCATAACATTACTCATAAAGAAGTAGCATGGCAAAAATTAGAAAACCTTTTCAACAAATACTGATAACTTCTCATGGATAAAATGATTTTTTTATCATGGATGAATGTAAATATTGTAGTTTTGTTATTGTTTTATTGTATTTGTTATATGCACATTTGTGTATGTTTATAATATAAACAAAATAAAATGTTTTTGAAAAAAAAAGAAAATTGATTTAGCTTCACGACTGCAATTTACTCAGCGTTAGGATGAAGAGAAGGAAAAGGATTATTATGCTGAAACAAGCCTGGAAGATGATGCAATTTACATGGATGCAGGGAATGATCATAGTCTATCAGAGTATCAGATCTTCAGTTTCTTCATATCAAACTCACTCCAGTTAGTATAACTTGCAATAAGTTACAAATGTGATGTCCATCAATTCTGTTTTAGATCAAAAGGTTCAGATGAATTGTTCGTCTCACAAATGTGTATTCATACAATTTATGTATGTGTGTACCTGTTTGTGTATAGGTGTGGTATAGTAACCTCTAGAGATGAATATTCAAGTGCTGGATATGAAAGGAGAAAGGATTGTTATGCATATAGATACATCTACAATGATGAATATTCAACAAGAAAATGGATGGGCATTTCTCCTGAGTGAAGCTTTTACCATTTAAAATAAGGATTTACAGGCTGAAAGAGAGAGAGATTTATTGGTGTCCCAAAGTAGATGGAGAACTGAATCTCCATGGTAAGATTCCCTATAATGTGAGAGAGAGAGAGAGAGAGAGGGGTCAAGGAACCTCAAAAAAGAGGGTATCAGAAGTAAGGAATCTCTTGCTCACAAATTTCTAAATACAGATATTGTCATGATCAATTTGTTTAGTTAAAATCTAATAACTTTAAAACAAACAAAAAAAGTAGGAGATCTCACACTCAACAACCAAGAATGTTACAGCTAATGAGCCTAGATAGGGTCCAAGGCAGGGAATGTGAAACAACATGCTGATATAGCAATTAACTGAGAGCTGTAGCTGTTCAAAACACACAGAATGAGAGAAAGAACGCAAAGAGAGCAGCCCAGAATGCTGCAACTAGAGGCTGGAAATGCAGGTACTGAATCTGTGAAGGACTGACAGTTTTACAGATACTGAATCTGTGAAGGACTGAGAGTTTTACAGATACTGTTATCTGTGAAGGACTGAGAGTTTTCCTACTTTTTACTGTTTCTAACGATCAAGCAGTCTAAGAATCTCTTTCACTAAAAGTCTGTGCATGACACTGATATTTAATGTACAAACTGAGGCTTCTGTTCTGCAAATGAAATGCTAATTTCAATTTTTAGACAGCTGTTTTTTTTTATTCATAAAAGACTGAAGCAAAAAGTAGTTAGTGGCAGAAATACATTGTGTTTGAGCTAATTTCACCAAAAATGCAGCTAGAAAGGCCTTAATATTTCACAGAAACGAGTAGTATTTCAATTGTAAAAGCTCCTGGAAAGTTATACAATGCATAGTGGTATAGTAACCAGAATTAAGGAACTGCACAATAAATGATTTTATGATGACAAGCACTTTTGATTTTTTCCCCCTGGAGTATTATTGTTGCAATTGCTGAAAAGTGATTTTAAGCTGTTTAGTCTATGCAAATTGTGGAAGCAAAGTCTCAAAAAATAGGACAGTTAAATGTGAAGCAGTATTCCTAACTGAGTTTTTTATTATATGTTGCATAAAACATAAAGACATTTTTTTCTACACGTTTCTGATGGCTGTTATAAAGTTCTAAACAGTACGGTATCAGGAAAGTCTGTGTATCTTAGAAGAACCTGCAGAGCCTGGTTAATGGTGTTTAGCCTTACTAAAAGAAGTGCAAGGAAGTGCTAATAAAACAGTGTGATCAGAAATTACCCTGAAGCCTATATATGAAGTTGGTACAACAACTGGAAATTACAGATGTTGGGTCTACAAAAAAAAGAGAGTACTGTGAAACTGTATCGCATTGTCAAATGACAAATGTAAATTACTGCTTCTTAAAGAAAGACTTGTTAATGACCTCTGGAGCATTACTATTTTACTTATGATCTAAGGAAAGCTGTGGAACATTCCCCACTACAATAAACCTTTTGTGAATTATTTAAAGTGTTACTAGCATTTGCAAAGTATGAAAAATGTTTGCTCAAAAAGAACCATGCAGTAACTATTGAAAATAATGTCCACAATAACAAATGTTGATGGAAAATAACAATCACATCTTCTCTGAGACCTGTTTCATGTTGTCTCAGTGTAATAGGCTGTGTGGAGTTATATTTGAGAAATGGATAGGGACTTCCGTAGAACATTTGAAATGAAATAGTTGTACTGGAACTTGGCAGTAATTAAAGATGTTCATCATATTGATCACTGCCGCATTAGCCTTAGCTATTTGAGTAACATTGTGCCAAGGATATATCAACTGATTAGCTTCCAAAGTTAAAGAGCACCTTCCATGCACCCAAACTGCCAGGCAGCTAGAGATGAGCTGACTGAATAACAAGTTTGGGCACCAAGCCCTTTAGGGCTTAACTTTTGCAAAAGGGTACACTTCTCTGAGGCTTTTGAAGACAGATGATGGGCTTGTGCTGCTCCTTTGCTTAGCAGATAAATTCCCTTTTTGAAATAAAAACTTCCAATCAATATTTTTATTATTAATACTTTCCTCTTCAGGAAAGTTATTTTAAAGTTAGGAGGTGGTGATTTAATGGACTGCCAAGAAACTGCATTGTACAATGGGAGTGCTGTTTTTTCTTGTCAATTTAGAAAAAAATATTTAAAGTAACTGAAAACAATTTTTTCTGTAGATAAATTGTGCTTATTTTACTCTGTGGGACTACAAAGTGTTTTAAAGTGCTTTTTACTACATTTGTCTGTGAAAAAGTGACTTTTAAAGTCCTTTCAGTTTTTACAAGCTTTTACTACTTGGCTTATTTGTGAAAAAGACGCCATCTTTGGTTTGACCATGGAATAATCTGTTGGTCCTATGGTCACTCCTCGTTCCAGTCACTAAATGAAAAAGGAAAAAGTTAATCAAACAACTTTTGCCATCACAGCAGGATAGCAATTTGTGTTTGCTGCTGGTGGGTGACTCTGCTGTAGCCATTAGATGTACCTCAGTCTATTCAGTTTTTACCCTGGAACCCTCTGGTGTAGCATCTATACCCACTATGGACTGAGGGTTAGCCATGTCCCCTGGAGATGTTGTGGTCCCGTCAGTGGGCAAGGGAGAGACAGTCTTGTTTGTCCTGGAAGAGGGGACAGAGAAGGCTTCCCTTTTTTGCCAGAACATTGTGCCTATTCCTGGGGATGTTGGTGTTGCCATTGATAACACTGTTGTTCCCATTTTTCCTGTCAAAAAAGAATCAGAAGGCTAAGAATGTATCTACTTCAGCTCAAATTTCTTTAGACAAGAGTATTTTTCTGGGTCTCGTTCAGACTTTAATTCAGGCTATTAGTCCTTTTTATACAGTAGTTTCTGGCAAAAGAAAAAGCGATACCTCCTTTCTGAAAGAGTTTCAAGATTCTGAATCTTTACATGAAGATGACAGGACAGATACAGGGTTTTCTCCTCATATTTATGATTCTGACTCAGAGGAGAGCTCAGTTTCTGACTTTCTAGAATGTGCCAGTGTTTTCAGTGAGATAGGTTTCTCAGTCCCTCAGAAAATATGAGCTCTTACAGAAGGAATTTTGAGAACCTGAACCAATTCCTCCCATTCTGTTTGCTTTGGAGGATGAGTGTGTCACTACTTGCAATTTTCATGACAGTCAGCCAGCTGCCCTTACAAAGGTAGACAGGATAAATCAAGTTCTTTCATCTTTTTGAACTTTTATACAAACTTCCTAACATGATTCAACAGCTATAGCTTCAATTAATCCCTCTGCTTCTAAACATTTAGTTAATTTCAACCCTTCTCTTTCTGATATGGATGAAAAGATTATTCAAGAGGGGGCTGGAATTTACTGGAGAAAACTGGTAAAGGAATAAAGGTAATGGGAGCAAATAACTAGAGAAGCAAAGAGGCCAATAATTAGTTTGGACTGCAGGCTACAGACTGCCTTCCCTATCAAGGATTAATATCAGAGTATAGGCTAAAAGAAAGGAATAGGGGGATCCTAAGTAATAGACCAGCACTGTTACAGTTTTTAGTTGAATCTAGAACAGAAGCTGCTGTTAAAAATGGGATAATTAGTAGGACATATAAACAATTGTATGGCAACTATAGGAATCAATCAGAGGAGGTTAGGAAGGATTGGGAAGAAGAAGACTGGATAATTAATTTGCAAAGGAGCAATGTATATATATATATATATATATCTATATCTATATCTATATATATATATATATATATATATATATATATATATATATATATATATATATATATCTATATAGGGCTTCCAAATATATAATGAAGTCTAGAAGATTTAAGATTTTTGCTTGGAAATGTTTGCCTAGGGATTTTTAATCTCCAAGCAAACTCCAATGAATTTTTCCTCAGGCAGATTGCAAATATTGGAGGTGTGATAGGGAATAGCATGGTAACTTGGAACATATTTTTGGGAGTGTGATGAGTTGGTAGACTTTAAAAATTTCCGAGCATACTAATTTTTCAGAAATAACGGGTGAGCAAATTATTGCAACTAATGAAATTATTTTTTGAGCTGTGATACAGGATTTGAATTGCCTAGACATAATACGGCTTTGCTGAATTGAATTCTGGTGGCTGACAAAAAAGCAATTACTAGAAAATGGAAATCAAGGTGTAAACCAACTGCACTAGGAGTAGTGAATACAGTAACAGAGATAAAACAACTGGAAGTGGGATCTTTACAAAAGGGTAGGAGCAAATTACATAGAAAAATGGAAATTGTGGGAACAATGCATGCAGAATAATGTTTTGGAGGAGGAATGAGATTTAAGAGAAGGCAGGGATTTAATGAAGAATGTAATGTTCTACTGACTGTTTATGTGATATATAATGTCTGCAACTGAAAATATGTCATTATGGTTTGTTTTAAATTTTATAAGTGATAATTCAATAAAGACTTTTTTTTCAAAAAAAAGAATGGGAGTTTAATGATAAGTATAAGAAAAAAATATATGCATCTGCAGCTTAGATTTCAGAATTTTAAATCGTCACCCTCACATGCTAAGATTAGTTCTGACTAATGGTGAAAGCATGAGGAATGTTTTATCTGCAGTTTATTCTTGCGAGGAAAAAATCTGCTTTAAATAATTTAACTTCTTCTGTTGTTCAAGTCACTACTCATTATATATAGTAGTGTGTATCATTATGTTGAGACTTCTTCCAGGGCAATGGCCAGTGGTATTGTTTTGGGGAGGTTTGGATGGCAGCATTCTCAGAACCTCCCGATGATGTTAAAAATGAGATTTTAAATACTCCTTTGGATAGAGATTTATTTTTTTTTGCCCCGTGTGTGGAGCTGATCAAAAAGTATGATGAATGGGGTAAGCTGACACACGGAATCTCTTAAGATGTTTCAGTCCCCCTTTTCCAAGATTTTCTCTAATTCCTCAAGCATTTTTGGTAAAAAACAAAATAAACAGTCTGAACAAAACTCAGGTAAAAGATGCTTAAGAAGAAATGGCAAGTCAGTTACAAGAAGAATTCTGGTAACATCCAAGACCAGGGACAGTCCAATAAGACAGAATGACTTTTTAAAAGACTTAATTTCCCACATTTGCAAACCCCCTTTCCTTCCAGAAAGTCTGAATCTCCACTTTTGTCTTTGGCAGCAGACAGCTTCAATTTATTTATTTATTTTACATTTGTTAACTGGGAAATTCCGAATGGACCAGGTCCATTTTCAGCGGAGGCTCGGGGAGAAAAGCTCTGGCATCAAGTTATACAAATACAGTACATCCAGCATAATGCACAAAACAGCTTACATCATGTATGCTGAGCATAGTAATATAACAATAAATTAATAAACCACTCCAGGTAAAAGAAGATATAGAACATAGGTAAATGAATACCAGCTACAGTACATCCAGCATACTACATAAAACAGGTTACATCCTGTATGCTGAGCATAGTAATATAACAAGAAATTAATAAAACACTCCAGGTAAAAGAAGATATAGAACATAAGTAAAAAGACAATCCCCAGGATTCATGAAGCTCAGTGCAAGGATGGTGTAGCCTTGCACCGACCGTGTGGCGTAGAGATGGCACAGCAGCCCCACATGCATGTTAATGAAGGCCCGCTGCCGTAACGACCACCTGCATATGAAACATGTACGAGTGCAGGGGGCATGTCCAAGCGCTGCACGGAGGCGTGATCATGTTGGCTGCATACGTGCAACCTAAAATGCTGACTAGTACAGCCTGTCTCCAATAGTAATCACTCCTGTCAGTGTCCGTGGATACTGAAATGTACACAAATCATAAAGGACAACTTGCAAACACTACAATAAGAAGCAAACACAAAGGCACATAGCTGAATATTGAGTCCCTGTCCCTCGAACAAAGATATTTAAAACCCCATGCCCGTATTCCATTGTAGTATTGCTAGTTATACCAAGTGGAAGCTAAACGCATCATGTTAGCGTGCCACCAATTGCCAAGCCTAGCCCAATGGTATGGGTTACCACCTGTCCCACATTGTGAGGGACAGTCCCCCTCTAGGCAGGTGTGTCCATACCAAATTCATAATAAATGTGAACTGTCCTGCGATAGTAGGACATAATTATGTCCCATATGTTATGAAATAGTCCCATGCAGTACGTATGTCCGTATATAAAATACATATATGTTACAAGAAACAGAATAAGAAAGTAAATGAAACAGAATAAGCAACTACACCGCTACAACAATAAAAGCTTATATGTAGGCATGAAACTAAAGTACTATCCTTTGTAATGACCATGGGTATATGTTGGCCTGTAAACTCAGATGTGTGCCATGAAAATGTCCCATCCAGGTCATATGAAAAGGTGGCAACCCTACCAATGGTCAGAGCATTTGCCCAATATCTGCCCATTCACGGTCCAAGACGTCCTTGCCAGGATGGCCCATAGATAAACAGATATTACCCAGGTCTACCTATCATGTCATGAAAAATAAGTATTTGTGAGTACCTCTGTGCGTGACGTACAGCATGTGGTTGATCTGAAATGTTAGTGTAGACCTCACAACCATAATGGTCCCAGAGATATGTAGTGTAAGCAATGTGCTCTGTTGATTGTGCCATGGGCCATCAACTAGAAAAGGGATGAATGTTAATTGTGGAATATGGGGGTGGGTGGTGACGGGTAATGTAATATATCGCCAGTGGGAGACTGGGTTGGATGCACAACAGGAGAACTGGAGGTCTACGAGGGAGCGGTGTGTGAATCAGGAAGATAACCAAAGAACAAATATACACCTCTGCAATACAATCCCACAAACATGTGAACATTAAAATGTGCAATACACATGTACAGAAACGTTACCGGCACATACCCACATAATAGTCTGGCCTGAACTGAGCCATCCAACCCCAACACACCTGGATACATAACTGAATACCCATCACATGTGTAATAGTGTGTTTTTCCCAGCAGGTAAATGGATGCTTGCTGTGTAAGTGAAGTGATGAGGCATGTGTTCGGGTAACTATGCACCATGGGTATACATATAAATGAGGCAGAACGCCAATAGTGTAGTGGTTAGAGTATCCGCCTAATGAAAAGGCATTCACAGTTCAAGGTCAACAATAGCACATATAATTTTCCTTGTGGAATTAATGTTGCTCTGCTGTAAAGCCGACATTTAAACATGTAAAGGTGAACTTGTGTATTGCATGGGACTATTAACCAGTTCCTTTCAATTAAATTGGTATTGTCATAATGTATAAGTCACAAATAAGTGACAGTAAACATATGTAACGCACAGTAAGCATAGACGAGTGCACCTGCGCGGGTGTAAGCGGCTCCCAGCATAGGAAATGTATGTTTGTATGTACAGATGTGACATATATATACATATATATATATATATATATATATATATACACACACACACACACATATATGTGTGTATAGATAAATATTTACATATATGAGAAAAAAATATACATACATATATATATATATATATATATATATATATATATATATATATATATATATATTTATATATATAAAGAATGGACGTTGTAACAGTAAAGCATATACAAGGGATGTGAAGGGAATCAAGAGCAATGTTGGTATTGTAAAGTGCTTTCAGCGTATGTCATAAAAAGCTACCCAGGAGTGAGCAGAGCACCGCTACTCACATCACAGGCAGGGTATTACCACTGGGAGTAACATTGTTGAAATGCTAGGTCTACTTTACACACAGGCGGAATGTAGTCCCATGCTGGGTCCTCCAAAAATTGGAAAGTGCAAATGGCTGTATTGCATAACACCAGGAAAGGTACGTATGTGCAAATATACATCGCGGGAGACCCTGTGAATTCACGAGGCAGGGCATAATGTGTGTAGGGCCCCAAAAGCTCTGGAGAGGGAAATGTGTAAAGGTGTGTCATGGCTGCAATAACAAGTGGATAATGGATGTTACGCTTGTAAATTTAACATGGGTGGGGTGGAGGAACTATGGGTATGCAATTATGGATCCAGGCATGCCAGGGTTGGATGGGCTGGTTCTAATGGACCACCCCGTGGAGGTCAGCTAGGTTGTAATAGGTATATATGCATACTCACATGCAGACAACAATATATGTTGACGTACAAATTCTGTCACACATGAATTCCATTTGTTGACATAAATAACAGGAATGTGCCCGTACAAACATCGACAGTACATGGAATAATAGGCTGTGCAGAAGAGGGATGGGTCGAATCACACTATCACATTCCAATTACCATCAGTAATCCCTACATGAAAATATAGCGACATCTGTCCACTGTATAACGTGCTACATACCAATTACAAGATGACTGGAGTGTGTCGGCGTTATAATGAATCAGGCACTAGTATGCTGGTGAAGCTTATAAATATCATTATGCATGTGTAAGTGCGTATGAGCGGGGAATGTATCGACATATTGATGTGTATGTATATATATATATATATATATATATATATAAATATATATATATATATATATATATATATATATATATATATATATATATATATATATATATATATATATATATATATATATATATATATATATATATTTATATATATAGATATATATACACACACACACACACACACACACACACACACACACACACATATATATATATATATATATATATATATATATATATATATATGACAGCAAGATATGAATATACATGTATGAATACATATGCAGATATGTCTGTATATATTAATGTATATATATATATATATATATATATATATATATATATATATATATATATACATATATATGTTACAGTGAAATACACATGTATATACCTAGGTTATGTTACAGCAGTTACGGGTAACATGTTTAGAATGGGCATATGTTGGTGGGGGGTCCACTCAACAAACGTTTACTTACCAACCCCCCAGCTAGGCCGGTGAGACATACAGACATGCAATGAAGGTAAATACAACACTGTTTCCCAGACCACTGGTAGGAAACTACCAGTAGGAGAGATCTACAAGGTCTACACTTTAAACATGGATATCAACGTCCCTTGCGGGACACCAAAAATATGGTGCCTTCAGTTGATGGGTGTAACACAGTTAAGACCAGGATGTAGCTGTACACAGAACAGTAGGTTGTGCAAGCCTGGTAACACATTGATTGACACAATGTACGACATGTGTCTCTACACGGCGTGAGTGGGCAGTGTGTAGGGGTGTGTTCATATCCCACCTGCATCCACCTGTGTCCATAGCAAGGATGAGTGCTGTAGATTAGTGGCAGGTGGGTGAACTATGGGTATGCAATTATGGATCCAGGCGTGCCAGAGTTGGATGGCCCGGTTCGAATGGACCGCCCCGTGGAGGTCAGCTAGATTGTAATAGGTATATATGCATACTCACATGCAAACAATATATGTTGACTTTCAAATTCTGTAACACATGCATTCCATTTGTTGACATAAATAATAGGAATGTGCTCATACAAACATCGACAGTACATGGAATAATAGTCTGTGCAGAAGAGGGACAGGATGAATCACACTCTCACATTCCAATTACCATTGGAAATCCGTACATGAACATATAGCAACATCTGTCCGCTGTATAACATGCGACATACCGATTGCAAGGTGACTGGAGTGTGTCGGTGTTATAATGAATAAGGCACTAGTATGCTGTTGAAGCTTATAAACATCATTACGCATATATATATATATATATATATATATATATATATATATATATATATATATACATATATATATATATATATATATATATATATATATATATATATATATATACATATATTCATATATATATTTGTATATATATATATATATATATATATATATATATATATATATATATATAAAAAAACAGCAAGATATGAATATACATTTATGAATACATATGCAGATATGTCTGTATATATTAATGTAAATTGATACATATATATGTTACAGTAAATATACACATGTATATACCTAGGTTATGTTGCAGCAGTTAGAGCGGGCATATGTTGGTGGGAGGTCCACTCAACAAATGTCTACTTATCACCCACCCCAGCTAGGCTGGTGAGACATACAGACACGCAATAAAGGTAAATACAACACTGGTTCCCATACCACCAGCAGGAAACTACCAGTGGGAGAGATCTACAAGGTCTACACTTTAAACATGTACAGCGACGTCCCTTGTGGGACACCAAAAATTTGGTACCTTCAACCAATGGGGGAACACCAATATGACCAGGATGTAGCTGTACATGGAGCAGTAGGTTATGCAAGCCTGATAACACATGGGTTGACACAATGTACGACATGTGTCCCGATACGGGGAGAGTGGGCAGTGTGTAGGGGTGTGTTGATATCCCACCTGCATCCACCTGCACCACAGTAAGGATGTGCTGTAGAGTAGTGGCAGGTGGGGGAACAATGGGTATGCAATTATGGGGCTAGGCGTGCATGTGTTGGCTGGCAGACATGTATTCGGACCGCCCTATGGGTGTAAGTAATATTCTGATGTGGGTATAGCAGACGCCCATACCTCCTAAGCTATAAGAGCACATCTACTGGACAGTCCGTAAACCACTGGGGGAATACATAGGGACCATATCATTGAACTGTCCCCGATTACCAGGGACGTCCGTGATTAGGAATCAGAATTCTAACACAGTCTCAACTAAACCATCCTAGAACTAGTGATATTAAGTGGAAGGTGGTGGAATACACATAATGAATAATGACAACATGTAAGAGTCATAAACTGCATGCACCTCAGAAAATGTGTGTGAATACATATGTGCTCTGTGTCCGTCAATGTGTCAGGTTAATAGCACCAACCTTCTAAATGCGTCCCTGAGGTCGTTATGCAGTGCCCCTGATTCAGTGTTTATTCTTTCCCATTCGTATGAGAGGTCTGATAGTGAGAGAAAGTGCATGTTCCGCCGACTACCTTAGAAGATTGATAGAATAAAAGGTATGGGGTTACCACCTGTCCACCTTTCTGAGGGACACTCCCCTGTGGGCAGTTGTGTCCTGCATAATAACTGTAATTAAGGCAAATGTCCTGTGATTTAGGGCAAAGACTACCTATATTGTTTGTAGTAGTAGCATAAAACAATTATGTTCCTCTGAAACACCTAAATGTTATAGGTAACAGTACAAGCAACTATAATACTACAATAGTATCCTTTTATTTAGGTGAAACAGTGAAGTACACCCCTTTCTACTGGCTGTGGGTGTATTGCCCTGCAAAGTCTGATGTGTGTACATACAGGTCCTATAGGGTTGCCACCTTTCCAAATGGCCAGAGTGGGACATATTCTGTAGAAATGTCAGACATTCCAGGACTAAACATACCTACAGCCATGCATAGTACAGGATTACACTTATTTGCACAAATAAAAGCTTAATCTAGTTGCATTTGAATTGCTTATGCTACTTCACATAACATATAAAATGGTCATATATAAAATAACTGTTGTATGTGATCATTAATGAAATGTAGAATATAATAATGTCCTGTAATCTGAACATGTGCTATTTATTGATTATTTTCGCACTGCCCCTCACAAAGTGGGACAGGTGGTAACCCTAAAGTCCTACCTTGGCCAATTGAGAAGGTGGCAAACCTGTAATAGGTATGCGGTAGCATGACCCCGTCCGATGGATGTGGCTACCACAACCCAACTACTCTTTTGTAATGCAGGGTCTCGGTTCCCATGTATCAGCCAGATGGGAGCAGAGTGTATGCAGAACACACAAATATGATTAATTCACTGGACAGGCCACTGATTCCATACAATCGAACGCCATGCCATCGCCTAATGGGCAGCCATTCCCGATACAGTAGTCATGTAGTCCGATGTGATAGGTATTACAAGGTGGGTGTATATTGTAAGAGGAACACACAATTATGAATGATTCACTGGACAGGCCACTGATTCCATACATTCGAATGCCATGCAGTCGCCTAATGGGCAGCCATTCCCGATACTGTAGTCAGGAGTGGCCTTAGGTCAACTGGTGCCCTAGGCAGAGGGAACAATGGCACCCCTCACCACACCACCCAGTGGCTCCATCCTGGTCTACCTACACCAAATAAATACTGGTAAAGTGCACCCACTAAAGCGGTGCCCGAGGCAGCCTCTTAGTTGCCCTATGCTTAAGGCTGGCTATGACTGTAGTCATGTAGTCCGATGTGATAGGCATCACAAGGTATGCCTAAGAGGAACACATGAATATGAATGAATCTCTGGACAGGCCGCTGATTCTGTACAGACAAACGCCATGCCTTCGTCTAATAGGCAGCCATTTCTGATACTGTATTCATGCATTCTGATGTAATAGGAATCACAAGGTGGGAGCACATTGTATGCGGTACACACAGATATGATTGTGTCACTGGACAGGCCGCAGATTCTGTACAGCCAAATGCGATGCCGTCGTCTAATGGGTGGCCAATCCCGATACTGGAGTCATGTAGTACGATGTAATAGGCATCACAACGTAATATTGTGGTCCTCGCTCACACCCAGGGGTGTGAGTGACAGATACAATCACCAATGCCGGTGCACTAGCAAGTGGCGGGAACGAGCGGGTGTATGCATGTTTGGCTACCAGTATGGGAGTATTGCATTGGTTAAGCAATGTAGAGGCTAAGCAAGCATAAGAGGCTGTAACCAGAGGATATCATACAGCGCAGTCATTCAACAGTATAGGAATGTATCCCATCATGTAAAAGTACATGTGTGTGTTTATGTCCAGCATATAGGTACATACATATATAGAGATGTATCAGGGACATGCCATGTGGCAACAAGGCATTACAAACGAATGAAACGGGAAACACCAGTGATGCCTGTATTATGTAGTGGTGTTGCTCTATGTGATCACAAGACTCCCTCAGACAGACAGTTGTACATTGGCCGTACACATCACTCTGTGCATGTAATGTACATTAACACAACAGTACCTGTCCAATCATTATATGTGAACATTACTCCTGCAATGTGCTACATCATCATCATGATAAAGGTAAATGGGGTAACCATAAAGGGACCAGTAGTGTTTTGTGTACAATGGGGTCATCCTCCTCACGTGTACCTGAACTATGTAGGAGTGATATGCATACCAGGACCGTGCATCTGAGGGACAGTGGTGAGGATAACAGTAGTATGTTATGATGCATATTACAAGGGTTTCATGTGTCCAGTGGGCGCATGTGTGTAATGGACAGATATGTATAGGGCAGATGGTGTCCTAGGAGCCAAATGGCCTTATGTGTCCATAGGTGAGGGTCAGATGTTGGGGAAGGAGTGTAGGTATGGCCGTGGAGGATAGGTAGGAGCATAGAAATGACAGCATACAGGGTTGGTATATGACACGTAGGGGGGGGGGGATACATCCTGGATGGGGATGGGTCTTCGGCATTCAAAAGCCCATGGGAACAGTGGGATGGAGGTCTCCAGCCATGGGCAACTACCACTGTACCTACACAGCTGCAAAGGAGGCAGTGCTGTGGGCTGTCCAGGACAAGCAGCATCACCCTGTAAATGTGACACTCCACCCTTGAACTGGCATATCTGGTTTTGTAACCCTTTAGGGAGCCACCTACGAAACATGTCTGGGACCGCACGATAGCAGATATGTACCTGTCTGGTCCTGCTCCCAAGGGGGACATGCTTCATCCTCAGTGGTGGAGCCACCAGAAGGTGGTGCATAGCCAACAGAGGTTGATGTTAATGGCTGGACCTCAGATGTGCTAGTGCCTGGTGCCATGGTTAGCTAAAGTGGGACAGGAGGATCTGCTGGGACCTACCAACCCATTCGGCCTATGGTGTTGCATTTTAAACTCACATATGGCTTAGTGATAGACAACAACATACAGGATTACCTAGACAGTACGCATAGATATCACCAGCAACCCAACAGATTGTATACATTTGCAGAGGGAGCACAACACATGCATATATACCGCATGGCAACTGTACAATGTGTAGTAGACGTGTGACCGCAGCTATGAACAGTTGCCCATCATTGGCTTGTCACTGGGAATCCCACACAGTGTCAGTCATACCATTGTCTCATGTGACACATGTCCAGTCAGGGATGCAATGGCAGTAACACATCCCTATCATCATGTACTGTCTGCAACCCCCACACCATGCTTCTGCTGTGCACAGAAGTGTGTTCAGTGTGTAACCCAGAAAACAAATGGTTGTACACACTGACCTGTTCACAGATGGCCCTACAGATGGGGTTCCCTCATGAACAGAATACTGTCATGTCTGTATTTTAACATGCAGAATAGCCATTACCACTCACATGTTAAACAGGCAGTAGTCTCAATGCAGCATGGCTACACTTACATGCTGTAGTTGTGTGGCACATCACCCTCCTGTCATTAGGCTATTTCCCACTGTTGAAAATGATTGAAGTACATCCAGATATCATCTGTGATGCCATGTCAGAGCACCACATCCAGGTACCACTCACAGTGACTGTCATGGCCAGATAATAACATCTTTCCCTAGATAGTGTACTGGGTTTATCATGCAGATGGCTATGGGAACACCATCACATGGTGATGTACCACATGCAATCAGCTAGAGGAGGACTGCAATAGGTGCAGAGGCCATCACCTGACCATTTCCATCTGTTACAATATACATGCTGCTGCTGTGCAGGTGTACACCTTCACATCCACCAGATAGTGGGTGTGCGAGACAGGCAATATACACCAGGGAAGGGCTTGGAGACTTCACCATAATCTGCCACATGCTGAATAGTACAGGGTCAAACCCATAACTACTCATTACTATTACATGTGCATGATGTTACTACATGTGCCACAGAGGAGATATGCTGCAGTGCTGCAAGAACATGTGTGTAGGTGAGTGAGTGCCATCTGCAACAGATATAGTAGACATACATTAGGTGTGGCACACATGTCAGACCATGTGAACAGATGCCATTCTCACCACAACCACACTCTAATGGACATGCATTGACATCTTTGCCAGGGTGGCAAATACACAATGTAACTACTTAGTTTGCCACACCACAATAATGCACAGGACCACATGCACCACAGGGGATATCTGGAGGTTCAATGGGCTAGGCCATGTGAAAGTGCTTGACAACTGTTGATATGCCAACGAGGTTTATACTGGGAATGACTGTGGTTGGGAGCATCACAACCCACATGCAGACACAGGGTGCCAGTACTGTTATGCAGGTATGCATTGCTCAATGGGTGTGTAGTGTTTGGCTGTGCAAGATGGCTCTACAAGGCTGGGTGAGGGGTAATCCTTGCCATTGCATCACTTGACAATGGTGTGCAGTGCATGGGTGTAGCGTCTACAATGTCCCACACAGATGGGTACTGCCATATCTGGCTTGACATCCTGGTTACCAATGTGTAGGGCCATAGCTTTGCAATGCATGCCATGTCTGCGTTTGATAGCCCTTCACATGGACATTGCCTGGGATGTGCATGTCCCACAATACTGTACAGTGAAATGTACAGGTGTACCTGGTTTGGCAGATACATGTAGTGTACACAGCCTGTTATACCCCAATATGCCAATACTGGCCTGGTGTGGTGAAACCTGCTTACAGTGAGCAGGTCCACCCTGCACCCACATGTATAGAATTGACAGGTATTCCGTGGTGTCAGTGGCATGGGTCCATACAGGGCATATGTGTACAGCATTGTCTGGCCTTAGTGGATCACATATGATGGCACCACATATGTTGCAGCCATTCAGTGTGGAACATAGCAAAGGCAAATAATCTCGAACCAGGAACCAAACCACGACATGACCAATAAGAAAATCCACGGAGTCTGAAGCTCAACCACCACAGTACTTTATTGCACAAGCTTCACCAACTGGAAAGACAAAAATGAGAAAACTGGTTCTCCACAACTGACCTAGGTTTCGTCAAATGACTTCTTCAGAGTGTGTTGAACCAGTATATAACCACAATCAATAATGACTCACTAATTACAACAATTATCACTTCAAATAAATTGACAATTAATGTATTGTTAAAAATAATCATAGTTAAAAAATACTTTGTTAAAAACACATAAGTATCACAAAAAACTACCCCATAAAATAGTAACTAACTTGTGTTGTGTATAATCAAATAACTTATTATAATTAACTATGTATATACATAACATATCAAATACATTAAATACTTAAATAAAATATATTTGTTAAAATTAAAATGTATTTGTATTGTAGTTATGGTACTGATAATGTACAAATATTAAAAAATGTTTAATTTGATAATATACCATATAGTATATTGATTGATTTTATTTGAATTATCCTTATAGGTGTGTTTATCCCAAAATATGCCTTAATCTCAAGAATGGCTTGATTGACACAAACTCATTTAACTCTGGATGTGAGTGTGCATTTAGTTTAAATTGCCATTTAATTTCACAAACATCTAAATGAAATTCAGTGACTCTACCTTGTGGATCTTTTTCTAGTTGTTGTATAATACAAAACTTAAAATGATGATCATTATGCGTTATAATATGCCTTGCCAAGGCATTTGAAGGTTTTTTATGTTGGATATCAATATGTGTTCCTTTATTCTTTCTCTAAAAGCCCTACATGTCTTTCCAACATAAAAGGCAGTGCATGACTGACATCGCAATATATACCACATTAACAGAATAACAATCAAAGTGTCCCATAATGTTAATAGGTATGTTGTTAATAACCAATCTCTTGCCAGTCGTCATAATATGCCTACACAAGCATCTTCCACATTTAAAATTTCCTTTAGTCTTATTATTGTTGGAACCATTGTTTAATGTACATGTTTCAAACATCTTTTTAAATGTTATATCTCTGAAAAATGAATTTAATTTTGACAGCAAATTCCTGAAAATCCTTTAACCTACAAAAGGATTCCCAATTCTTTTCTATAATACTTCTAACAAATTCAGCGTCTGCATTGTAGGTCAAAACAAACAAAAATTCCCTTTTGATATAAAATCATCACTGTTTTGTTCCATTGTGCCACTAAAAGTTCCACATTATTTTTAAGAATCGGTAGAATAATGCCCTTATCTCTTTTAAAGAGTATTTCATTCATGATTTCATCACATAAAATTCTGGGGTAACCTATTAAAAATAATTGTGCTATAAATTCCAATTCATTTACAAAATCAGACATTTTGCTCACCATGCGGGCAGCTCTCACCATTTGTCCCTTGACAATAGCTCTTTTTGGTGTTTGGGGTG
Source organism: Protopterus annectens (assembly GCF_019279795.1). NCBI lineage: Eukaryota > Metazoa > Chordata > Ceratodontiformes > Protopteridae > Protopterus > Protopterus annectens. The sequence goes on from NC_056735.1 coordinate 1,800,444,746, forward strand.
CCAACTATCATAATGAAGATATGAATTGGAAAATGTGGATTTTCTATATATGTTTGAAACCAGGCATCCCTTTTCTTGAACAAATGCTAAACTCACATCCAAATATGTTACTTTGTCTTTTGTATATTATAAGTAAATTTTAAAACCAAGCAGTTTGATTAATATAATTCATAAAGGCCTCTAATGCTAACCTTTCACCTTGCCAAATTATAAAAATATCGTCCAAAACGTGTGTAAAATTTAATAAATGGGATATTCACTGTTGAAAACATAATTGTTCTCCCAAAGGCCATTACGTAATTGGCATAAAGGGGGCACAAGCGGCCCCATAGCAACACCTGTATTTTGTTTGAAATAACGTTCTTCTTCCAAAAAACAAAAGTTATTATGTAAGACCAATTCCATTAATATCACAAGTATTAATATCATCCTGATCGAACTTCCTATGGCGTACAATTGTTCTCCCAACCATGTTAAACCAACATCATGGGGAATAGATGTAAATAAATTAACTACATCAATCGTCACAAAGTAACAATTCTCTTGGAAATCAACTTTCTTTACTTTCTCCAAAAGTGCCAAGAGTCTTTCGTAATATAAGAAAAGCTTTTCAATCCTGGCTTCATTTTGTTGTCCACATATTTGCTTATAAAAGCCACCTTACTTCTTTTTCCGTCAACTATTGGTCTAAACTGAACGTTATCAAGGCCTTTATGGATTTTAGGTATCCCAAATATTCCACTGACCAAAGGAAAATTGTTATTCATATAATCAAAGTCAGTTTCACTAATATTACCCTGAAATAACATGTCTTCTAACATCAAATCTATCTTTTGATAAGCCATATTAATTTCATGTTTACTGACCTCAATGTAATTATCTTCATTAAGCATATTAAACATTTTGGACATATAGCAATATAGCAAAGGCAAATGTCTGCATATATGTGCCAATTGCACTAATGTACAGAGTGCCATGTCCTCTGCAGGCCACTGCAGTCACACCATGCATACTATCTGTCCTCAATGTGCATGTTACTAGCAACATAGTGGGATATCCTAGGCAAGATTGTATGTGGATGGCACATGGGTGCAGGACATATACAGGGTACTAGTAGGGCTGCATACTTAGTTCACCAGCCCTTTTGCCAGATGTATGGGTATGGCTTGCCAACTCAGTGCAGTGGCTGACTGGCAGCTGCACTCCTCGTGAGGTGGCCAATGTGTCATAAGATGGCTACTATATAGGAAAACTACAAACCCACTCCCAAATATGTCCAATAGTAAGACAATCACAGCCACCTTGACACAGGTTCTGAAAGACAAACACACACTTGCCATGTCCTGTATACAAACCCAAACCATATCACACTGCAGCAACATGTGTTTAGGGCATGCACTACAGTGAATACTACAAAGCACTGCACTTGTCTCATGCAGGCAGACACACACACACTTGGCATGTCTGGGATTAGAACACTGACCTAACTACTTTACTACACCACAGCATTACACAGTTACAGAATGTGCTACCAAGATTACTGGGACACAGCACTCCCAAAGGTGTATTTTTGGATGGGTGACATCATCGGCCTTGCTAACAGTGGGTGTAAGAAATGTATGGAGTGTGAGCAGTATAAACATATTATGCAGTCCTCAGGCAAATGGGGAGACACACATACACACATGGCAAGTGTGGGATTAGAACATTGACCTAACTACTTTATTACACTACAGCATTACACAATTACAGAACATGCTACAGAGATTACTGGGACACAGCACTCCCAGAGATGTATTTGTAGATGGGTGACATCATCGGCCTTGCTAACGGTGGGTATAAGAAATGTATGGAGTATGAGCAGTATAAAGGTATTACTCAGTCAAATGGGGAGACACACATACATGGCAAGTGTGGGATTAGAATACCGACCTAACTACTTTATTTCACTACAGCATTACGCAGTTACAGAATGCGCTACTGAGATTACTGGGACACAGCACTCCCAGAGGTGTATTTGTAGATGGGTGACATCATCGGCCTCTCTAACTGTGGGTAAAAGAAATGTATGGAGTGTGAGCAGTATACAGGTATTACTCAGTCCTCAGGCAAATGGGAAGACATACATACACACATGGCAAGTGTGGGACTAGAACACTGACATAACTACTTTATTACACTACAGCATTATGCAGTTACAGAAAGCGCTACCAAGATTACTGAGACACAGCACTCCCAGAGGTGTATTTGTAGATGGGTGACATCATCGGTCTTGCTAACAGTGGGTATAAGAAATGTATGGAGTGTGAGCAGTATAAAGGTATTATTCAGTCCTCAGGCAAATGGGGAGACACACCTACACACACATAACAAGTGTGGGACTAGAACACTGATCTAACTACTTCATGACACTACAGCATTACGCAGTTACAGAACACGCTACCGAGATTACTGGGGTACAGTACTCCCAGAGGTGTATTTGTAGATGGGTGACATCATCGGCTTTGCTAACAGTGGGTATAAGAAATGTATGGAGTATGAGCAGTATAAAGGTATTACTCGGCCCTCAGGCAAATGGGGAAACACATATATGGCAACTGTGGGCAGTATAAAGGTATTACTCAGTCCTCAGACAAACGGGGACACACATATACATGGCAAGTGTGGAACTAGAACACTGACCTACCTACTTTATTACACTACAGCATTACGCCATTACAGAAGGTGCTACCGTGATTACTGGGACACAACACTCCCAGAGATGTATTTGTAGATGGGTGACATCATCGGCCTTGCTAACGGTGGGTATAAGAAATGCATGGAGTGTGAGCAATATAGAGGTATTATGCAGTCCTCAGGCAAATGAGGAGACACACATACACATGGTAAGTGTGGGATTAGAACACTGATCTAACTACTTTATTACACTATAGCTTTATGATCTAACTACTTTATTACACTATAGCTTTATGCAGTTACAAAATGTGCTACTGAGATAACTGGAACACAGCACTCCCAGAGGTGTATTTGTAGATGGGTGACATCATCGGCCTCGTTAACGGTGGGTATAAGAAATGTATGGAGTGTGAGCAGTAAAAAGGTATTACTCAGTCCTCAGGGAGACACACATACATGTCAAGTGTGGGACTAGAACACTGATCTAACTATTTTATTATACAACAGCATTATGCAGTTACAGAACACGCTACCAAGATTACTGGGGCACAGCACTCCCAGAGGTGTATTTGTAGATGGGTGACATCATCGGCCTTGCTAAGGGTGGGTATAAGAAATGTATGGAGTGAGAGCAGTATAAAGGTATGACTCAGTCCTCAGGCAAACGGGGAGACACACATGGCAAGTGTGGGCTTACAACACCGACCTAACTACTTTATTACACTACAGCACTATGCAGTTACAGAACACGCTACTGAGATTACTGGGACACAGTATTCCCAGAGGTGTATTTGTAGATGGGTAACATCATCAGCCTTGCTAATGGTGGGTATAAAAAATGTATGGAGTGTGAGCAGTATAAAGGTATCACTCAGTCCTCAGGCAAATGGGGAGACACACATACATGGCAAGCGTGTAACTAGAACACTGACCTAACTACTTTATTACACTAGAGCATTACGCAGTTACAGAACATGCTACTGAGATTTCTGGGACACAGCAGTCCCAGAGGTGTATTTGTAGATGGGTGACATCATCTGCCTTTCCAAACAGTGAGTATAAGAAATGTATGGAGTGTGAGCAGTATAAAGGTATTACTCAGTCCTCAGGGAGACACACATACATGGCAAGTGTGGAACTAGAACACTGACCTAACTACTTTATTACACTACAGCATTACGCAGTTACAGAACACGCTACCGAGATTACTGGGACACAGCACTCCCAGAGGTGTATTTGTAGATGGGTGACATCATTGGCCTTGCTAACAGTGGGTACAATAAATGTATGGAGTGTGAGCAGTATAAAGGTATTACTCAGTCCTCAGACAAATAGGGAGACATACATACACACACAAGGCAAGTGTGGGATTAGAACATCAACCTAACTACTTTATTACACTACAGCATTATGCAGTTACAGAATGTGCTACTAAGATTACTGGAACACAGCACTCCCAGAGGTGTATTTGTAGATGGGTGACATCATTGGCCTTGCTAATGGTGGGTATTAGAAATGTATGGAGTGTGAGCAGTATAAAGGTATTACTCAGTCCTCAGGCAGACACACATACACACACAGCAAGTGTGGGACTAGAACACTGACCTAACTACTTCATGACACTACAGCATTACGCAGTTACAGAACATGCTATCGAGATTACTGGGATGCAGCACTCCCAGAGGTGTATTTGTAGATGGGTGACATCATCGACCTTGCTAACGGTGGTTATAAGAAATGTATGGAATGTGAGCAGTATAATGGTATTACTCAGTCCTCAGGCAAATGGGGAGACACACATGGCAAGTGTGGGACTAAACATCGACCTAACTACTTTATTACACTACAGCATTATGCAGTTACAGAACACGCTACCGAGATTACTGGGGTACAGTACTCCCAGAGGTGTATTTGTAGATGGGTGACATCATCGGCCTTGCTAACGGTGGGTATAAGAAATGTATGGAGTGTGAGCAGTATAAAGGTATTACTCAGTCCTGAGGGAAATGGGAAGATACACACACACACACACACACACACACACACACACACACACACACACACACACACACACACGGCAAGTTTGGGAGTAGAACACCGACCTAACTACTTTATTACACTACTACACAGTTACAGAACATGCTACCATGATTACTGGAACACAGCCCTCCCAGTGGTGTATTTGTAGATGGGTGACATCATCGGCCTTGCTAACAGTGGGTATAAGAAATGTATGGAGTGTGGCCAGTCTAAAAGCAATTTAGAGTCCACCGGCAAACGGGGACAGACATACGCACACACGCCAGTGTCGGGTACGGAACACTTGCCTATATACAGATTACTATTACAATACTACATATATACAAATCGCGCCACACAGACTACACATGTCAAGGTTGTCATTATGACTGTCTGGGAATGCAGACTTCAACAGGGATGCTGACATTTAAGATGTACATACCTGTGAACCTGTGTGTTTAAAGTATGAATCCATCCTGACCTGGAGTATGCCCATCTGTGGAATGGACGACTACTACCACTATACAGGGTTACAATGGCCATGCCCATACACAGAGGCACATAACCAACACACAGTGTCACTGGGCATGCTCACACACTGAGTAGCACAGGGCTGTTTGAAATGCACTGTGTCCATCTACACAAGGATATACTGGGCATGCTCATACACTTAGTAGCACAGGGCTGTTTGGAATGCACTATGTGTCCATCTACACAAGGATATACTGGGAATGCTCATACTCCTAGTAGCACAGGGCTGACTGGGATGCACTCTGATTCTAAACACAGAGGGCCACAGTGGCCATGCTATTACAGGAAGACGTAAAGAACACATTGTAATGGGCTCTGGCATTGGTAGTTGTCATTGTTAGCAAGAACGCTGCTCTACATATATTTGACACCGGTCTTTTACAAATCAGCTGTCATTCTGGGATGACATGGCTGACAGTAGGCAGTCCTTTGTCACATATAAAATGCATCCATGATACAAGGGAGTGTGGATATTACCCAAGTCGCATCCGCCCACACAGTGCCATTTCAAGGCAAATGTCCTAAACACAGGTTAACTCCCATACACCTACAGGACAACTGCTAACCAGTGCTAGATCTGTAGCATCCATATTCACAGCTGGCCACTGTAGATCCAACAATGGGGAGTACTGACATATGTGCAGTGAGGAACACCTGGCTGATGTCTCTGTAGTGCACAGTAGCACTATCACCATATACCTCAAAACCTAACACTACCACCATATACCTCAGAACCAAACATGTGGGCCATAACACAGGTACAGACTGCTCCAGGTGGAGTACCCACATACATAAAGGCCACTCACATGTACTGACCGGTCCCCCCATGAAAGGCATCACAGATGAGCCATGTGCAGGACACAGTGTCACATGCTGCATTCTAGGATGTAAACTGCAGACACCACCATGCCCTCGGACCACCACCAAGCAACCATACATGTTGTATGACAGACGAGTACGCCACCATGTGACCCTTCACCTGTGTACTGTACTAAGCTCTACATGAACTGTAGACAGTACACATGTACTGACACAGTTGCATCATGTGTTATGCAATTCAATGATACCACTGTCTGTGACCAGGTCAGCTGTACACATATCAAGGGCCCTCAGTACTGTCCACCATTAGCAGATGTCTGTTGCTGTACACCAGTACACACCCTCACGTGTGGATATGACATACGTGTACCTGCCCTGGGTATGTACATGCCACACACACAACATACCTGTAAATATCATAGCTGTTGTAGTCCTTTGTGCAAACAGGTGGCTACAGCCATTACACACATGCACATGGAATATAGGTCCATGGCTGCTGAATGCTAACAGTACATAAGGTGTGATATCAATGTTGACAGAGGTAGCATCCCCTCTGTACTGGTCACCCATCATATCATACAACAGTCCATGTGTCATGTATGTTATTACACATATCTGCCAATTGCAATGTCTACAAACATGGTCAAATGTCAGGATTGTAAGACCTACATACCTGTACACGTAGTGTTGTACATTCAGATAACATGCGTGTGCAGTTGCTGATGTATGCAGGTGGCGTGTATCCTAGTACATCATGCAGCTGCAGTGCAGCCTCAACATTGCCAACTGTATATGGTGATATGCTGAATGTATGGAAAGATGTACCACAGGTATGGATAGATGTGTTGAAATAACTAAGTGGCGGGGCATCTTTGCAGATGGATGTTTGTTGTGGACAGCTCACAGGTGTGTCACAAGCGGTCCTACAATACCCTGTGTAACCGGTAAGCAATGGTTTTGTTAATTGAAGGACATAACACACAACTTAGACAGCAGTCAGGGTGATAGTGAAGGTAAATCACTTGACACCTGTTAATAGATATGATGTCCCTAGTGCATATATCAGTACTGTTGTCACAGGAAGCGTCAGTACAGTTTTAATGTGTGCAATACTGCTGTATGTCTGACATACATAACATGAGCTAGGCAGGTCTGAGATTCACAGTACTGGCATGTGTGGTTGTGTGTGTGTCCATATTTGTCATGTATTGTGGGGAATACATCTCAATTGTTACTCACTCTCCTGTATACTAGTGTACACATCTGTAGAGACTGCAATGTATAAAGCAGGACATAGGCAGGGATGTGTATCTCACACATGTGAGGTATCTGTATGTGCATGACATAGGTGTATTAATTACTGAATGCCACAGTGTGTGTATGTAGGGCTGACTGGTCCCTGGGGTGAGGATGTATGTTACCATACTGAACTGATAGGAACCCTCCCACCATCCAGGCGATGCATTCAACTATCCGTGTTGATGTCCCTGATTTTAGGCCATACTGACTACCTGTACATGTGTATTCTCTGTGGCGTGTCATGTAGGTGCACAGTACTGTAATTATGATTTGCACATAGGCAGGGGTCCTCATCCCACCAGTAGCAACTGTGTGTGAGTGTGTGTTACTGTGTCGATGAAGCCATGAGTGTATGTGTGTGTGTGTGTGTGTGCGTGTGTGTGTGTGTGTGTGTGTGTGTGTGTGTGTGTGTGTGTGTTACAGTGTCACTGAATACATGTGTGTCAATACCTGAGTGTGTGGGTGCAGCTGTGTGTTGGCATCCTGTCATGGGAACGTGTATTACTGATTCCCATTGAGGCATAACACTTCCCCCTGGGCTCTACCCTTGTAATCAGCTAGACCATTCTCTTACCTCACCACTCCATGTAACTGTACCTGTGATGTCACCCTTTATGGATGTCACATCTGTGGCCACAGTAGCTTAATACACAGCTATCATGCTCTTGGAATTGTAGACGTGTTTGTAAAGTGGGACATTCTCACTGGTATGTGGCAGCTACAAGGTGCATGCTGGTATATTCATACATACCTGTAAGTAGTCCACATTGACATATGGGACACTTAACTGCAGACACTGACATCCACCGGCACGTGTAATTAGAGCTGAAGAAGGGCAGCAGAACAACATGAACAACATTCCCTTACTGTTGTTACACAAGACACATACTGTTAACAGTATTGTACACCTGTACTACATGGTATATTTGCTGGCTGTCAGCAGTCCTCAACATTTGTAAACTGCACATATCATCCTAGTCTGTTCACCCTGTGCATCAGACCATATGAGCATGTCCCTGCACCGATGGTGTGGATGTCAGGGATGCGGCACGGGCATCATCATATGCACAGAGTGTTAATGTTTGCCGGAGGCCTAGGCTGCACCATTGGATGACATCATGTGTGTGGGTTTGGGCCTTTGATCTAATTGACCGTGCGTGGATGTTATGCATGTGTGTGTTGTGGTGCCCTACATATGTGTTCAGTGTGTGTGCGTGTATGTCTGCACACAGTTCTCCCATGTGTCTGGCCTACACAGGGGTATTATTGACAGCTGCAGACTGTACAGGTGAGGTTTTACAGTTCACGGTGTCTGGCCATGGACATGTGACTTGTGCCTGCCAGGGGTTGCATGGGCACTACCAGACAGAGGTGCAGATTGGGTACTGTCTGATGTCACTAGTCCAGTGGAACCATGTCCCTGTTGGGACCATCCCAGGCCAGGTGCACATAGCCTGCTGTGTCATGGTATGGACAGCACAGTACCAGATGTACTGCTGCTGCTACAGCCACTATGGGACCGGGCATGTGAGGTAGCTCATACACGTAGACCTGACACAGGTGATGTAGCAGGCCTATGTCCACATGCCTGACGCTTCACTCTTACCAGATGTTCCAACACAGACAGCTCACGCTTGTGGATTGTCATGCCATGGTCAAGGACTCCAACCGTGTCACCCAACCATCTATCCAAAGCATCAGCAATCTGCTGTTGAGCATTTACCATTGCCTGGATGCTGTTGTTTAAAGAATGGACAGCACCCCTCTGTAGCCTCTGATCTTCTCTGTTGCGCCATTCAGCACGTGCCTGTGTCTCCATTACAGCCTGAAACATACGTCTGGTGACACCAGCTGCTGTGCTCTGTTGTGCAGGAGCAAGTTGGGCAGAGGTCCTCCTATGAGCAGTATTGGCCACGTGCCTGTGTGGGCACCACCAGTAGTTTGGCTGACACCATGGTGTGCAGGCACACCTTCCATAGCCGCCACACTTTGCTGTTCCAAGCTACCACAGGCCAACTGTCCTTCCTCTATGGCCACTGGTGATGGGGTATATGCAGGTATGGGATCTGTGTGCGGGGATGAGGTGGATATAGATGGAATGGCAACCGATGGCATAGTTTCAGCCCCTAACAACTCTGCCTGTGACCCAATCATACGTTCATCATCACTGCTAGAGTCTGTGGGGACACTAACATCTGATGTACTGCAGGAGGGCAATGCACCTACATCACATGTGAGGGCAGACAAGAACTGTACATTACAATCTATACAATAGACACACACACACACACACACACACACACACACACACACACACACACACACACACACACACACACACACGTGATATGACAGAAGGCATGTAACATGCATGTGATATGGCAGATGGCATGCAGCACAGACAATAATAGTGGTAGTTATCATACATCCCTAGGTTGCACACAACAGCATGCATGTGTGATAGCAGACAGCATACAAATTACACAATCATAGTATTGGTTATCATACATCCCTGTGTTACACCATGTGGACCAGCACAGGTTAACAGTACACCTGCCTGATGTGTGGCATATGACCTTGATAATCACATGTAGTATGACATGTGATCTACTGACATGTGCAATGACATGCATACATGTTTAACACAATGGTGTCCTGTTGAATATACAGTGGGGCATTGGTGTACCAAGTCAGTGTTGTTTGTCCACCCTACAGATATGCAAATGTAGCTGATGTGCATGGCCATCGCAGGGAATCATGAGGAGTCCCTAGTGTTATACAGTGTGAGTTACAGACTGAGTTCATAGCCGTGACTGTGTTCAGATACACTACATATATACTGTGGAATGTGACCCACGTCACTGAGGTGTATACACACTAAACCATGATGTGGAAGTTATGACACAGGTCACTGATGGGTATACGGATGACACCCCTGCACATCTGCAACCATATTGCTGCAGCCTGGCAACTATGGGCAGACATGGTGAACATGTAGGTACATCATGTCCCACATGGCATCTGTGTACCACACACACACACACACACACACACACACACACACACACACACACACACACACACACACACACACACACACACACACACACACATACGAGGAGCTAGTATGGCATTTATGTCCATCACCAGCAATGGGAATGTACTGTATCTGTGGCCTGATGTGGATACTGTACAGGTAACTGCTGTCATGTTGCAACAACCTCAAGATGTTCAACACATCCTATGTGGTGGATTGATGTTATGCCAACACAAGATGTACACAGGCCTGTAGGATGTCTAGGGTTCCACATCTACATTATGACCATTATACAAAGGCCATGGCCAAACCATGTGTAGCCATTATATGACAGGGTGTACACACAAGCACAACACTTCCTGTGTGTGTTGCTCCATGTCTCTGGCCATCCTCCATGGCTATGTGTGTACATGTGTTGTCCAAATTATAGTGATGGGCATCTATTTCACATGTCTGTGTTGTCCCATATGACATATATGCTCCACTGACAACAGAGTTATGCAGATAAAGGGTGGTATGTGGGATATGTTTTCAGGTTAGGTAGGCAGTGTAGCAGCCTGGCCAATAGATGTCATGGACATGTCAAGATAGCACATCACATTGTGTGACATTCATAGCAGGGCTATGATCCACACCAGTGAAACCTGTGTGCTGGCCATACTCCAGCCCACTGTGTAGTACTGTTTGTATTCACCACATGTGTAGATCAGATCTGTTGTACATTCCTAAAGTGAACAGCACCTCCACCATTGTATGTGCAGCTGTCAACACATCTGCCAATAAAGTTTGTGAGGATTCATGTTGGTGAGATGATTCCCATAGTTTGCAAGTGTGGCACATGGATAGTTATTGTGATGCATTGCAAGTCCGACCTGTATATTGTGACAGGACCATACATTATGTGTACATGCTGTGAATGGCCACATGGCAGATAGATTTGTGCATTACGGTTCCTGATAAATAATAACACTCTCACCTGCAATGGGCTGCTGTCACCGCTGAACACCAGAGGTACCTAAATAGGAGTAACACAGCAGTATGAGCATAATCCACCCCTGTATAAAGGCTACAGGGAGCAATGTGCATAACACATACACCAGTACATTAGACTATACTATGGTGTATGCACATGTGTGCATACACAGAGTAGCATACTATAGTATGCGGCATGTGTGTATACATGCCTTGCATATGATGTTACATTACATATTGTACAGTGACACATGCAGCTATATGGAATATAGTTGTTATAGGTGCAGTACTGACTTACCAGGCAACTCCAGGCTCAGTGGTTGAGAGACACCCACCTCCACAATATCGGCTAAGGCTTGTGGATGTGGTTCTGCAGGTGTCCCTAGGTTGGCCAGTAGCTCCTCGGTATGTGAGAGTGGGGGCTGGGTTGGTGGTCCACCACCTGTTGCACCTTGTTCCCTGGCAATTGCATTCGCATGCTGTTTCACCCATCTAATGAGGTCTGTACAGTGTCTACGCACCTGCTGGTATGTGCGGTTGTGGCCACCCACATCATTAACCCTCCTGCAAAGTTCCATCCACAGGGCATCCCGCTGCTGTGCATCCTGTGGCACATGGCTGAACAGGATGTTGTGATTATCAAGTAGGTATGGGATGAGGGCCTCATCCTCCAAGGGTGTAAAAGGGGGAAGCCTTGCACGATGCATACCTGGAAGACATAATGATGGAGACAGGTCACAGTACCTCAGAGACATGTAGAGCTACAGCTGAATATATATGTGTATCACATTAATTCAGTTTAAATAGTTGTATTTGCAAACCTACATGACACTGACATGTTTGTGTCACACACATGTGACACTCAATGTTGAGTGGATATTATCACCATATATATATGTGTGTGTGTGTGTGTGTGTGTGTGTGTGTGTGTGTGTGTGTGTGTGTGTGTGTGTCACCTGATTACATTACTCATACTCCATGTGGTTGCTGTTTTGATGTGGGTATGTCTGTTTGCCTGTACTGGCATTCCTACCTATCAGCACATGGCTGGATGTGTCCACATTAATGCACTCAACCTTGATGCAGTGTATATGTCACATATAAGGACTTACACTGCCTTACCAGACATGACCTGTGACCCTGCAGACATGCTCACATAAGGTTTTACATTTATGTGTTCTGCCATATACATCTACACAGCACTGTACAGCAATTCAACATCCTGCCATGTATCACCTGTGTTGCACATGTGATACACATGGGGCACTGGCTAGCCAGATGGTATTTGCAAGGATGGATATCAGCTATGGCATGTACAGTCAAAGTCAACTAGTGGGCTATATGCCATGGGCCATGTATGCATTTAGGATGAAAGCTTACCTGGTAGTAGCCGACAGGTGGGTCTGTGGGGCCAGGTGGAGCAGTGCCACATTACTGATCCAGAGGGTTAATGATACATATACCATGCGTTACCATGCGGTCATCACACCATGTCTGAGAGGGGAGCAATGTGCAGCTTTGACAGACAGGAATGCATAGTATGGCAGGACTATGTCAAGTGTATGGGACAAGGATCTGTTCAGCATGTGGTTGGTGGATGTCCATGAAGTATGTGTTCGAGATAAGGATGAGTACGTGTAGCATGTCCGACATCACTGGGTTGGACATGGATTTATCCAGGGTATGCATCATGCTACATAGTGGAGATGGAATGGGAAGGCTGGTGCAGGCCATCTGCACATGGCCAATACCCCATAAAGGAAATATGTGATCTGATATGAGTCACTTGAGTGGTCTGTATGGCTGGACAATTATCTCTATATTCATGAATGGCACCCTATTATTATTAGGGTTGCCACATATGACTCCCTGACAGGTGTGGCGACGTAGCTATCACAGGAAAGACAACTTCCTAGCTGCATTCCTCACACACAATTGTCCATTATGATGACCGCTGCCTAGGTGGTAGCTCATGGGTACAGGGTTATTAACATAGGGGTGACAATGCGAGTCACCTATTGCTCCTAGGTCATAGTCATTTGCATACTTCAATAGGCAGATGCCTTCTGTTTGTCTGTGAGGTATGGACTACAATGAGGGGGAATAGAATTCATTAACCCTGACATACTGTAGCTGCCACTGGTGTGATGATCATGTATTATTCAGACACCTTCTGTAGTGTTGTTTTTGCCATCAGTCCTGTTGCAAAACACTCCTGTGACATAGGAATGTACATCTAGTATAGCGAGTGTAGGTGGTACACAGCATGGGTGATGATGTCCTATGACCTGGCAAGGTTATGATATGCAGTGTGACATCAACCATACTGTCATCTACATCTGTACTGCTAACATCACTTAAGTGATCAAGGTTCATGGCCTTCCAGACCAGACTCAGCAGGGTAGCAATGCAGTACTTCCCATTATCAGTGGTGTCTCCCCCTTTGTTGGGTTGTGATACCTGTTGGTGTGCACCATTCAGTGTGTACACAACCTGACATGCAGCTATGTTTTACATGATGTGTGCGTGGAGAGCATCTTGTTTTGCCATATGTGTATGATACGACCTGTGATGTGGGCAGGTCCCATGCAGACTGAGTGCAGCTTCTACCTGCATAGTTGTGGGTACAGGGGCCCTGTGGTGTACATGGATATATGCTTGTGTACCTGTTGGGGGGAGGGGGCCGTGTTTTTATATTATCCAAGACCCTATCTGGATTGCTTATTCATGCTAAGCACTTGTTCAGGACTTGTAAACAGTATGTAAGCTAACAATTACTATAGCACTCAATCTTCCACATCACCTACAGGTAAGGTAACAGTTTTTGTACATACTTTTCTCACTTGCGTAGAGTAATGTAGCTGTTGTACTCACTTTCCTCACTTATCTAGGTGAATGTAGTTCTATATTCAGGCATGTCCAGGAGACAACTGCCAGTGTTCTCACCTGTCTATCTGATGAATCTGGACATATTGAGGCAATGTACACATTGCCTCATGTACACAGACAAGTCTCTCCGCCTACCACCCAACACTACAACCTGTGAGAGATGCACTCATTTAGCCAAACTGGAGGTAAAGGTCTCTCCAACCAAGCCTGACCCTGACTGTCATGTGGTGAAGATACACAGTCGCACAACACCACAATCATCACATAAGCCTCACTATATCTACCCCACCATTAACTGGGAAAACGACTCGTGTACCAACACATTAGCTCAATGGTTTCTGGAATTCATAAACACCAATGCCCTGACTCAACATATCCACACACCCACCAGGGACAACAATATCCCAAACCTAGTCATTATCAACATGAGTGATTGGTGCTCCACAAGTGAAGCCAAATCCTCGTTGGTCTGATCAGACCATGTGTTGAGCACCGTTGATATCCACATCCCACACCTACCCCCATTAAGGGAACCACAGTATAATATGTCTACAAGGCCAACTACATGCTTCTTAGGGTGTCATGACACCCATGCAGATGGACAGTACTGTTACAACTGCTGAATCCTACACAAAATGCACTCTATAAGCACTTAAAGGAATGCATGGCTTGTGCTATCCCAAACAGAACCAGGACACTATACACATAATTAACTAAACCAATCTGGTGTCCCCTGCCATAAACATATTGTACTACAGGAGAAAGACACTGTTGCAAATGAGAGTACAATACCATGCATGGAGGAGATCCCTGTCCAGCCTCAGTAAGAAGGTGAGATCCCTTATAAGATCCTCCAAAGCTAGCTATGAAAACTATAACTCAACTAATACCAACAACAACCACAAAGCCTCGATGTAAACAAGCAGATCTGCTCTGAGTTACAGCACAAAGGCACGGACGTTACAGAAACAATTGATATTGGCAACATCCTGGCAGATCCCTCTCAAAGCTGCACACTCTAAAGGCAATATCACAACATCCATGGGACCAGACAACATCCCAGGCTGTGTTTTACATGAACTTCGGATCGTACTGTCTCCTCACCTATGCACCTTGTTCAATAATAGCCTCACATCGGGCATAGTGCCCCCTGAATGGCGCACAGCAACAGTTATCCCACTCCACAAAGGTGGCACCACAATGGACCACGGGACCTATTTCCCTATAGGCCTGACTAGCCTGGTCAGCAAGGCTATGGTGCACATCATGGATCACTGTCACAGAGACATTGGGTACCTCCCAACCTTTGACCCCTCCCTGTTTGGCATTTTTAAGGTCAGACCATGCCTCCTAAACTTGGTGGGCTTCTTAGAGACAGTTACCAAGGCATTAGATGAGGGTAAGGAGGTCCACACAGCCTACCTAGATCTCTCATAGGCATTCAACACCATTCCTCCTTCTGGTATTATCAACATACCCATCTGCCTGAACATCAACCCCTACGTCATGTGATGGTTTGCAAAGTGGTTCATGGACAGAACACACACAGTAGGAGTAGCATACCCTAGGTCTGACTGTATACCAGTTACAACTGCCATCCCCCAGGGCTCAGTCCTAGGACCCCTCATGTTTGGTATATACTTCTCTGACGTACAGACAAGCACAGGAGGGCTTTGGCTGAAAAGGTTTGCAGATGACTGCAAACTAGGGGACATAATTGTTTCCCCAGCTGTTACAGACACTCTCTGGAAGTGTCACACTGAGATGGATACCTGGTGTTAATATCATGATGTCAAGCTGAATGCCTAAAAGTGCATAGTCATCCCCTTTGGATATAACTAATTACCCACAGACTACCACATAGGTGCTAGTCCCCTACATACAAAAAAGGTAATACGGGATCCGGAAACACCAGTAGATAGCAATCTCTCCTTCAATACCCATAATGACAAGGTGGTTAGAATACCCTTCTACATGGCCCCCCTAATCTCTAATGTGTTCACATCCAGATCAGAGGGGCCATTGTGACTCTACACATGTCATATCAGACCCATTAAAGGATACAACACCCCATTTGGGATATACCTTACAAGACAACTGCAACAGCTTGGAAGACCACACCAGTACCACACCAAGAGGATTACTGACCTCAAACAGATGACCTATGCAGCCCAACCTATGAAACTCCAGCTGTACTCAGTTGCATACGGCATACTCACAGGTGATCTCTGCTTGACATACAAGGCCCATGTCCAATCCTGTATTGCTGGATATGCTCCACCTAAACAGAAGCCCCTGAGAGCCACATGCTCTAGGGATATACACCTAACCACAATGATGAGTAGGACATGCTGAATGGATAGATTCCTGACCCAGACACTCTCTTTGCTTTGGAACATGATTCCAATGTAAATCAGGCAGGGTCCCTTACAAGTACTCTTCAAGGGGAAACCTTGACATTTGGATGGGAGACAGACATGTACCCGAGGATCACTGCAGTGGCTCTGCTGGACAGAGGCACAAGAAACTATTGGCTCTGCCATTCAGAGGCACAGGGAACCAACCTATGGGGGTGGTGAAAGACAACACACACTAGCTCTGCTTACAGATACCCTTGGTAAGACAGCCTAGTACCTACCTTTGCACATATTAGATGTCTTATGTGCATGGATAGTTAAATAGCTCTTCCATTTTACTTTGCTATCCTGCTGATAAAATGTTGGCTCACTAAAAGACATATGTATCCTGTTATTGTGTATTGTAAATGCCAGTTGACATAACTAATGTTTGCTTACCATTACAGTAATGCTATGTAGCTTGTAATACATATCTGCCTACAATACTGCACATTACACAGTTATTGGCACAATATCCCACAATGCAAAACATACTTGCACAGTGGCCCAACCTTCCACATGTTATTCTCTGTATTACACCCATACATATGGCTACAGTTACAATATATCAACATATACTATCCCCTGTTATAGCACATACTTGTTGGACCAACCCTGCCACTGACATTGGCTGGTGAGAAGTATTTCTGTTCAAAGCCCTTATATAGCATCCCTTGTGGTGTATGCGGTGTTTGCTTTGTGACGTACAGCAGTACACACAAATACTACAAGCGTGACTATGCTCAGCAATACATCACTACAAGATAACTGTTTCCACTATATGGATTGCGTGCACTTTAAATACTACAGAATAGTACTACATACACAGACATACTGACTGTTCTACATACCTTATTAGTAACCCGACGTATTGTTAATAGTTGATTCAATCCTTTTCAGTTTGTGTTTCAATGTTATTTGTAATGTTCTACTGGTATATACGGATGGTTTGAATGTGTGATAACACATCCATTTCTAGTTACATATCGGTAACATGTGGTATGCTGTCCACCAATTGCTGTTCAAAAGTAGTTAATTGGATGCACATCAGCTGTGCCGCTACTCCATTAGCCGATACCATGGCAACAGTGGTGTATAAGCAAGTACTCTTTTTGGGCATTGTCCGTTTGCCTTACTTTTGAGGGAGATGGCCTAGATGTGTTATTGCAATATATTTCAACAGCTATATGGAGACACACATAGATATATTAGCTTCATGACTCCTGTGGACTGTGTGTAATGACTAGATGATTTAGTTCTGCATGTGAGTACAGCTGTTATATTTCGGAACAGTGCTACTTATGCAGGGTTTGTTTGCACCTGAAACATCTGCAGATGTTTAAGTCTGGCAAGGATGTTTGGCCAGCTCATAGCCGTATGGCTATGCATGAACTGTTATGTGGTGTACAGTGTGCTCACCAGACATCCTTGATTTGGTGTACAAGTTTAGCATACTGTGCTGCTACTGACTAATTGCTAACACATCTCGGTGTACGCACAACCCTCGAAAACGGAATTAGTGCAAACAAACCCTATTACATCAGTAGCTGTTCCATTGTATAACAACCACTATTTCACTTAGGGCCATGTTAGTGTGTCTCTGACAAGGTATGTTAAGGCTTCTGCAGATGTCGTACAGTGTGTGAATGATTTGTGATGTTATTACAGTTTGTATTGTAATATGTTTGGGTGTGGGGGTGATGTTGGTGGGTGTGCTTAGCAAATGCAGGTGTGTAGGAACTGCTTTTATACATAATTGCTATGTGCATGAGGGTTCCTTCCATATTTGAACACCTATCCTTTTGTGGACTAATACAATGGTATTTGCAGACTGATTCATTAAGGCACTGTTATGTGGTTCCTGTATAGCATGCAGGTGATGTTAGTCCCCGAATTCCTTTGGTAATACATCTGAATGTAATAACATGCTGCTACGTGAAAGCTGTGTATTTTTGTCATAGGTATTTGCAGTCATCGTAGTTGTGTTGGTGACTGACCATCTTTGTCTAGGGTTGCCACCTTTTCATATGTCCACAGTGGGTCCTTTTTGGGACACACATCTGATTTTACAGGCTGGCACAAACCCACAGTCAGTACAAGGGATAGAACTTTCCTTTCTTGCCTAATTATAAGCTTATTCTTGTAGCAGTTTAGTAGCTTATCCTGTTTCCTGTACCATGTAGGTACTTTAGATACAGAAATAACTATTGTATGCAACTATTACAGTACATATGGGACATAATTATGTCCTACAATCCCAGGACATTTGCCATGTTTAATATATTTGGTCAGGACACAACCGACCAAAGAGGGAGTGTCCCTCGCAAAGTGGAACAGGTGGTAACACTATCATTGGCTCATGTCCATAGCACATATTTGTAATGGTGTATAGGCATATACTCTCCATATCCTTTGTTCATAAAGGTTGGTAGTGGCAGAATGTGTGATTGCTATGGTCTATGTTATACACATATGTGAACACTTCAACCACTGTATACGGGAGACCTATGGAATCCCAAAACCACAGTGTTCCGACGCACACAGTCCTGGGAACAGATTTCCATACCCCACATTACCGACATCGATAGTAACTCACGAAGGTAACACGAACATGGAACACACACATGCACACACAGACACACTGCTACCTAACACATCCAAACAAACCATCCTACACTACATATGAGCAGGTGGCCAAGCCCCCCTTACACACCCCATGTAGGTGTCTGCGTCCCACACACCACCCCTCACTTTAATATTCTACATCCTAGGTTGCGCAAACAGATGCACAAACCTAACCTGCAACCACACATTACAGTCCCCTAACAACACACGCCACACACAGAACACACACTTACACTCACTACAGCCCTAAGAAACACACGTACACACAATAACCTACCCAAACCGCAACACCAGAAGCACTGACTAACTGTCCATTAACATCATGAGATTACACCTCGCGCATCTGGTGTTTTGGTACTGTGTTCTTTCGGACCTTAAGCCTCGGGATTACGTGTGTCGGTATGTAAAACAGTCGGTATGTGGTAGGTATCCCATTTATATGTACCTCCATGGTTATGTAGATGTTGTTAACCTATCTATATATCTACATATATATATATATATGTATATCCCCAAATATCGACATATCTCCCTCTCCCTCTCTCCCTCTCTCTATATATGATGATGTGTGTGTGTGTATATATATATATATATATATATATATATATATATATATATATATATATATAAAACATACACCTTTCATTGTGTACGTGTCAGTTTGCCCTATTTCAACACATTCCTACCTTTTGTGTTTTATCCTGTCAGTATACACGACTGCCATTGGTACATCTCAGGTAGCTTAGTGGTATGTTATTGTGATGAATGTGTACATGGTTATGTGTTCTAATTCTGGCAGTGATATCTTATCTCTCAGAGCAGGCACTGGTAGTGCAAGGGTGGTGAACGCACATTTCAGTGGTTGTGTGTTCCACATGTTTATTATTCTGTGGAGAACTACCTATATATGCAAGCTGTGTTTAAGGTATACTATGTAATATGTACACATCTGTGAAGATTCCTGTCAGGGATACTCCCCATTATATGGAAACACATCCCTGATTACATTATATAAAATCCCTCACTAACACTCCGGGGGATCCTTGCAGAGTGGGTGGCAAACAGTAGCTACACCCCTGGGATCCCGCAAGTAGCTCTGCTCCACACAGGGACAGTTAGTTGATCGATGTGGTGGCGACAGCAGACATGCTTTGCCTATGCTTATGAGTGGCCTAGGCGGTTGGCCAT
Source organism: Protopterus annectens (assembly GCF_019279795.1). Taxonomy (NCBI): domain Eukaryota; kingdom Metazoa; phylum Chordata; order Ceratodontiformes; family Protopteridae; genus Protopterus; species Protopterus annectens. The sequence goes on from NC_056735.1 coordinate 1,800,465,197, forward strand.
GTACCTACCTATGTATCTATGAACCTGTACATACAGTATGGACACATGCTGATAGCTTAATATACTGTTCAGGTATTGACTTACCTTGTGCCAATGGCGGTTGCGTGTACAATAGTTGAGGGCTACCTATGTAGGATGCACACAGTAGACCACCTATATATGACAATTTACTGGTGGTCATGTGTGTGTGCCTTCCATGTTTGCTGTGTGTGCAGGTAGAGAAGGGTGTCAGTCCATAAGTGCCTACACTGTCAGTGTGTGTGCTGTACGTTCCCTCTTTGCCAAGGCATGGGCCTATTGGGAACGCCTCCATCTGCCTACTGGGGCTAGCACAGGGTGTTCATGGTCTGAGTCCCTCTGTGCCTGTGGGTCCCTTGGCAATGGTGGTGGGCTGTGAGGGCCTTCACCATTCTGTCCCTGCTGCAGCTGTTTCCGCAGGATCATATTGTGTAGCATGGCACATACTATGAAGATGTGGGCACATGTTCCTGGAGAGTACTGCCAGGCTACACCAGATATGCCCAAGCAACAGAACCGTGATTTCAGCATCCCAAACATGCACTCTATGATGATTCTGGTTTCTGCATGTGCCTCATTATGGCATTCTTGCATGGCTGTGTGTGCATTTCTGATGGGTGTCATCATCCACGGTTCCAGTGCATAGCCAGCATCCCCCACCAGGTGGCCATATGGGATGTCCCCCCTGGCAAATACCTGATACAGCTGTAAGGCATGCCAGATGTGGGAGTTGTGATAGCTTCCAAGACTGCCAGCACACATCTCCATGATAATGCCCTGGGCATTGCACACAACCTGGCAGTTGATGGAGGGGAATCCCTTGCGGTTTATGTAGCGCCTACCCTGCTCACTGGGTGGTGACTTGATGTGTATGTGCGTGCAGTCTATTGCACCCAGTACCTCCAGGTAGTCCGCCACATGGTGGAAGAGACGCATATTGCTGACCAACTCCTCCTGCATTCAGGGGAAGTGTATGTGCTCATTGGCATGTGATAACATGGCATCCATGAACTGGTGGAGTACACTGGATACTGATGCCTGTGAGATCCCCATGATATCCCCAGTTGGCCTTTGGAAGGTACCTGTGGCTAGTATTCTTAAGCTTACACATACCTTCGTGTCCACTGGGATGGGTTCCCCTCTGTTACTTCTGGCTCTGAGGCATGGCCAGCAGAGCTCAACAAGTTGCTGTAAGATGTCCCTGTCGACCCTATAACGCTCTACTATCTCCAGATCATGTAGCCTCTGGTAGGTTACCCTGGGTCTGAACACTCATCTCCTTCTCCAGTGCCTGATATTGTTGTCAGCATCATCCTCCACACCACCGTCAGTCTCCAACACATGCTGGTGAATCAAAGCTATGGCAGCCCCTAACATATACATATTAAAAGTTCCCATCTGTATACACCAATGGTGCAGAGTGCCTGGGAATACACAAGTGTGTGTGTGTGGGGTTTTCACACCTTATACTATTGTGCAATGGATGATGCTGGTGTAATTTGGTGTGTTTGTGCTATTCCAGCTGCAGGGTATCTTAATTATTGGTTTTACCGCAGGTACTGATATTGTGGGACCTTTGGTGTTGACTTGCGCTTGTCTGCCGTGATTCATCTATTGCCCTTTACTTCAGTTTCAACCAGATTCCCCTCCCATTGTCAGGCATACATCCAGCTGCCGGCTTTCTTGTTTTGTGCTTCCACAACCCAGGATTGTGTTGGGAAATGTATGTAGCTGATCTACAGCAAGTTTGCTTTGTTCTGCTGTAACAGTTCTCTTTTCTAAGCTGTATGGCACCTCCCCTTTCCTGTTCTGCAGGTAGCTGCTAGCAGCCTTGTTAGCTGTTGTTTATGGCCCACTGTAAGTTTCTAGGTGTTGGTTACTCATTTGCACTCCAGTTACCATGCTGCAGCATTTCCTTATTGTCTTTCCGTATCCTTCCTGTTTCAGCTGTGGTGCACGCCACGCACATCCGTTTTCCGGGTTTCATGCGCGTTTTCATCCACGTTCACATGAACTTTTGGTTACCTTGTGTGATCTCAGCTAAGCAAAGCTATGGCTACTTCCATACCCCTATCCTGCGGCTTTGCTTAACAACATCCAACATGGATTAGCAATGATCCAATGTGCTTACAGATATGGTGGCTCGCCCCTCTATTGATGTCATGTTTACCTCCAGGCCACTCCTCGGTGTTGTAGCACTACGCCATGTGGTACAACCTTACGCTGGCGGGACGTTTGCAATTCAGTATTACTTGACTTATTTGCATGGCATTGACTGCTAATTCCTAGTTACCGCATGGAACACTGTCACAGACCCTTAGCAACCCTTGCGCCATGGTTGTGGTGTAGCATGCATGCCATTGGCTATTATGAGGATATCATGAATTGCGTTACATTACAGTTTTATGACATCTAAATATATTTTCATTATGATCCCGTTTGTGCACCGATGCACTGTGGTTTTACTTTGCGTTGGTGTGGCCATGAAATTAAATGTTATTTTTTATATGTTGTGCATGTTGTTTTATGCCATTGGCTATATATTTAGCCATTGGCATATATTAACATTATAACATGTACGTTTGGTCCACTTTCATGGCTTGGATTTTATGTTTGACAACATGTAAACTGTTTTTTTTGGTTTACATTTCTACATGCTTACGCTACGCCTGCACAACTTCATGAATCTCTATATACCTTCATTTGCATGCTACACTGCTGCACATGGGGTAATTAGCATACATGCACTGGGAGCTGCGCAGCTATGGCGTACGCTGGTAGTGCACGTGGAAACAGCTCTTACCTGAATCGCTCGATGGCCATATTTAGCGCTAGATTGCTGACACTACTCCGGCGCATGGCGCAAGCTTAATGAATCCTGGGGAATGTCAGTTATATATTGGTAAGATAAGAAAATATATCAAGTAAGATTCTACAGTTAAATAGATGACCAAGCCTACAGGGGGTCGGAGATCCAGTATGTGATCAGAGAGGAGCTTGGGGAGTTAATAGCAGTGTGGGTTAATAGCCAAATAAATAAATGGGTTCTGAAGATCATTTCTCAAGGTTACATATGACAGTGAGAGCAAATTCTTCCTTTCCAGGGGGTAATTCCTCATTCTCCAGACCAGACTCCTTTGTTTCCACCTGTCCTTCCCAGGTGGGAAAGGGGTTTTACTAAATGATGTTTTTAGTGCCAAAGAAAGAAAATGCTTGTTGACCATTTCTGGATATTTCCTCCTTGAACCTGTTTGTGATAGTGCCCATGTTCAAAATAAAAGCATTTTCAGTTCTCTGCTTTACTCTTTGGACTGTATCAGGAGTGTTAACTAAGTGTCTAGCTCTAGTTATAGCTCATTGCAAGCTACAGGGTATTCATATTTGTCTGTATTTAGATGACTTGCTTATCTTTGCAACATCTTTTTCAAAGTGTCCGGAATCTCTCTCATTGGTGAGAGATCTCTTACACAAATTGGGACTTCAAGAGAACATTCAAAAATCTTGCTTGACTCCTTCTCATAGGATTGTGTTTCTGGGATGTCAGCTAGACACCACAGTTCAAAGAGCATTTCTTCCACAGAAAAATAATAGATCTACATCTAGATTTATTTCTCAGGTTTTCTCCTCAGACTTCTTTCACTTTGTGAGAATATCTCAGTACATAGATATGATGGTATAAATATCTATAATGTGTTGAAAATTTCTGGTGTAGAAACTGATTCTGTAGGAGTGAATGGAACACTGCAGAGTCTAAAAGAACATACATGAGTTGTGCAAATGTCATGATTCAAGATACAGCATTAGGTCAGATGTTGAAAAAAAGAGAGATTCTGCACCCACAAGCAAAGGCTTGGTGGAAAGCTCTAGTTCAAATTTAAAAGCAGTAGAAAATCATAATGTTGATACTTAAAATAAAAATAAAAGATTGGCAAGGCAGATGGAAGTAAGTAACACTACCAAAGGGAAACTACTTTCTTAACACAGAAAGCACATATTATGTAATAGCTGAGTTGCAACAACTCTGCAGGGAACTACAAGTAAATACAATAAAACACAAAATGTGTGGGGAAACACTAACAGCCTCAAGTGGAGAAATTGTTACAGCAGTATGAGCAGCGGCTGGCAGAAACATACTACACGTTACTAAGTCAAGAACTGGAGAGGCAAAGGCAGAAATAAATCTCATTAGTACAACATTATGAATCTCAGCTCAAAAATAATGGTGCTGAAAATAAACATTTAAAGCTGAACATAACTGAAAAAGATATTGCAGTTGTCAAATTAACAGACATGAAAATGCACAGGAAGAAAGAAGTTATACATACAAACTTTCTGCGGTGGAACACAGCTGCCATTTTACCAAGAGACTGAAGGTGAAATGAAATTGCATGAAAGAAGGAATATTTTTTATGCATATCTAAACAGGTGCAAGAAAAATGTTCTGCTGCACAGAAAACATCTACTACAGAGAATATATATGTGGGTGGTTTTATGACTCACCAGTTAAAATGCTATCATGCTAAGTTTTGGGACTTGCAAAATCATTCTTTACTACCTTTGGGTCCAGAATGGTCCTGCACTCCCTGCTTTTTGGAAGTTAGAGAATAACAAAGTAAAACTTTCCCTACCTTTGACTAAGTAACTGATTATTTTGCTCAACGGTGAACAGCTTCTTACTGAGTCCCTAAGGAATAACTAGTTGATTATCTTTGCTCCCATCCCTAAATCACTGTAGTCTGGGTATTATAGCACATTTTCCCAGAACTCTGAACATCCCTTCATCATTCTATGCATCCTCTGAGTTTACAAACCACTGCCATTTGCTCTAAAGTAGAATCTTTTCCTGAACAGGTACAGGATCCTGGCAATGACCCTTATGGGCAACAATATGTCCCTATTTTACCCAAACTATGGTTTCTAATTCTCCTTTTAAGACATAAAGAGTCACACTGTTCTTTGTTCTCTAAAAACTGCATTATAGCTTATACGTTTGGATAATAAACAATAGGCATTTTTGAAGCAGTTGCTTTGATAATTTCATCTTCCATTTTCCTTCACTGTCGTAACAAAGCCAAGATAGAGTACTGGCTACTCATCACAGTTTTCAAAATTTTTAAGGGAGCAGGTTTGTCTGGCACTGGAGTGATGGTTATGATCAACCCTTTTGCCCCAGTGAGCTTTTATATGGCTTTAGTTCCTGTTCCTAAACAAGTTAAAATGTAGTCTGATCACATATTTTCCTATCTGGTGTTACGAGTCACCACTGCTTGTCAAAGAGGAGCTGGTTAGTCTCTCGAAAGTCTCTGCCCTGTAAAGACTGCCATATTGTCTCTTTGTAGTGGACATGAATGGCATGCATGTGATTCCACATGCCTCACTTTAGTTTGGATATGTATCATCATTCCCTTTCCAATTATACCCTGTGCCTATTTGGCTTTTCTGGCATTTTTTCTCAGTTTGCCCTGTTATTTTTTTTTCAGTTCCAGCACTTGTTGTCCTTCCAAGATAGAGCTTTTATTAATATGGCAGTGATAGTGCTGGCTACATTTCAGATATACTTTTGCAGCTCTGTATTACTATTCACAGCATACTTCCTCACTTTTCAGAGTTGACTTGGGACCAATGTCTGTTTAAGTTTCTTGCTGAAGGTTACACAGTAGGCAAGTGAAGGCTACAGGAATCAAACCCTGCACATTAGGAACTACAGCTAATCAAATCCAAGTTTATACATATGTCTGTGCTCCATTGACAGTGTCATGTTTACTGCAAATACTGATTTGATTTTAGTGATGTTTAGGGCCAAAACAATATGTACAAACATTGTTCAGTACTGTTAGCAGTCACGAAAATTGTAAAAAATGTTGATATATCTGTTTGGCTTACTTGAGATAGAAGTATCTAGGCGGTTTTGAGAATATGACCTATCAGGATTTCAGTATATTAGATTTCTACAGCACAAAATGTGTTCACAACAGAAGCAGTGACTGTCTCTTATATGGTACACTGTTGTATCCTGAATATGAATTGCCTGACTCCAATTTGTCTGAAGCAATGACCCAAGACAGGAAGTTGCCAAATATAAAAAACTAGAAAAAAAAAAAAAAAATGAAATGAATGCTCTTCTTCATTGTGGTTGAGGGAGTTTCACCTCTAACATCCATCTTAAAAATACACCAGCTGAGATTTCATTTCACTTGAACTGGGTTACAGCTGTCTAACCAGTAGGCTCAGAATTCTAACATTTTGATTTTCCCATTTCTGGCTGCTTTGGGATCGAACAACATTTCTCTTTAAGTATCCAAAATGAATTATATAACTACAAAAATACTACCTTTTTTTTTGGGGGGTCTTCACTCCCACTCATTATTAACTATATATACATTATTCTACAAAGTATCTCAAACTAGTTTATACTTAGTTAGGAGGGACATTTCAGAGAGCAGCACTTCATTCTATTGGTTTTAGCAAGCAAACTAATTATTGGTTTATGAGATGCCATCCAACCGTAATGTTTTCCTCACAGGATTCACTATGTCTTGAATACAAACTGGTCAACTACTGGTTACCTTGAATTACAAATGCAAAACACCAGCTACCAAAAAACAACACCAGAGCAAATTACTGACTTCCACAGTGAGGGCTTTACTTAGCCTTCCTTCCATTTTAATTAAATATGCTAGTTCTAAGGTCATAACACGTCAGAGAAGGTTAGATTTACTTAGACATATAGATCCATAGACTAATGTTTTGTTCTTTCATTTCAGTGATTAGGAAGGGGTTAAGAACATAGGAACAAAACTAGGCAAGAGATCATGGATACGATAAGAATCCTAACCAAATACACACTTAAGATGACACACTTATCGGTTCTTGTCACTCTTTTCAAACACTTAATAAAGCTCATTTCTATAGTCAGCAAAACTATGCATGATAATATATAACAAGATTTTCTCCAAATATAGATGCTCTTATTCATGGCCATTGACTATAAGTATTGGTTCTTTCAAAATAATGACAACACATGATAAAGTATTAGAGAAACAAGGGGTGCATTGCATAGCTGCCTATAACATGGAAAGGCATCATGAGGAACATAATGCATTTTTTCATAGCTTGAAAGGAGAACGATAGGCAATTCATGGAAGCCCCAGAGAATAGCATCAGGCTTACCTTAAGAAATAACATGCTATATGGCAACACCTTCTAAATGGGGGCTAAAGGAGCTTTCTCACAACTTTCATGACAAAATGACATCTGCATTTGGTATCCAGCCACAGACGCATAGCTAGAGTTGGGCAAAGGGGCAGTGGCCCCAGGTTAAGGTTTAAAGGGTGGAATTGGCAGATCCATTTTTTAATGTTTAGCTTCTCACGTAAATATGAGGGTAGACAGCAGACTGGGAAGGTGTTAGGACCTGGTGCACCTCCTTAGGCGGGAAGAAGGGTCACATCTTAAAATTGACTTTTTTGGCATCAGAAGCTTTTTTACAAGGGAAGGAGTGACAGATCAGAAAACAAACATTTTATTTTTGCTAAACATAGCATTGAGGGGCATTAGATCAGGGAGTGGCACTGGGAACCAAATAAGCCAGTTACGGCTCAGTCCAGTCAGTCAATAATTTATGAAAGCAACACTCTAGGCTAAGTAATAAGACTTTTATTGCAGTATCCCTTCTTCTTTCAGCTGCAAGAAGGTGCACTGCTTTGTAGGAGATATTTAGTTGCTTTAACATTTTGTTTTACTTTAGTCCAGCATATAGACTGAAGGAAAGATTTTTGTCTAACTCTCGACAAAAATATTTTTTTGGTATGTGATGCATAGTATGAAGTTACCAGTAGAGCCCTTAATAACACGTGGAAGTGATGTATTTTTTTTAACATTTTGTTTTTACTCACACTACCTGTTGTCACCTCACAGCAAGAGGTTCTCCAGTTCGATCTTCAGCTGGGGTGCCTTCTGTGCGTAGTCTGCATGTCCTCCCTGTAGTCGCGTGGGTTTCTTCCGGGTGCTCCGGTTTCCTCCCACATCCCAAAGACATGATGTAGGTGGATTGAACACTCTAAATTGGCCCTAGGTGTGTGTGTGTGTGTGTGTGTGTGTGTGTGTGTGTGTGTGTGTGTGTGTGTGTGTGTGTGTGTGTGTGTGTGTGTGTGTGTGTGCCTTCTGTGGAAGGTTGGATGCCGGGCTGGCAACTCAACATCGTAAAACTCCACTGCCAATCATGAGCAGATAGATGATCCACTGTGGCAACCCCTAACCGGGAAAAGCTGAAAGAAGAAGAAGTTTTTACTCACACTACCTGTTGGCCATCAGACTCCTCCTAGCCAATCATCACTGGGGTGTGAGCTAACTAGGAGGGACTGTCATTTACACTGTCATTTGAGGTGGTTCTAATTTTTTTTTAATCTTTACCCCTATGTTCCCCTGCAGATGTCCTGCTTGCAGAGCTGAAGGTGGTCATGCAATGGGTTGTCGGCATTGCTCATCCCAGCCCCAACCCACTTCTGTCAGTCACGTGATGCAGTTTCCCCTGGTCTGCATTGGAGAAATCACAGCTCCCTGTGTGCTACCCAAACACTTTATTGCCTTCTAGATCTCTCGAGGAGAGGTGAGTGGGCCACACCCATTTACTCCTCTTCCTTTCAGCTTGGATCCTCTAGTGCTGGAGCTGCTAACTGATCCCGTCACCTGGATCACAGTATGAGCTCCATCCTTCTGTGGGACAGAGCTAGATTATTCATTTGTTATTTGACTGCACAGAAAAACATGACAGTAGATTCTTGTGGGTTATTGGCCAGATTGCTTTTGACAAACCAGCTCCATATAGTGGCAAAGTCTTCTTGTAATGCATGATTTAATGTATATTTGTTATTGTAATAACCATCAGCATAAAAAAATACAGGAAGTGTGTGGTAAATCCCAATGCAGTCTATTAATAGCAATTGAGAAAAGGAGAGGACCAAGCACAGATCCTTGTGGTGTACTTTTCATAACGGTGTCTATTTCTGTGAGTAAGCTAGCACTTCATAAAGATTCTGTTTAGTAGAGAGTTCCAGAACAATGAAATATTTTCCTCTAAAAATCTATATTCATCTAGGTCCTGCAGGGAAAAGCAGTAAGTTGCTGTCTTAATGTCACTCTTTAGGTCCAAATATATGGTGTCTTTACACATGCCATTAACTATATTGTTAGGACTTGACTGGTAAGGTAGTACATGGCAGCAATTGCACTATATTTGTGGTCTAAACTCATGTTATTTGCCTGTTAGTATGTCATATTTTTGTATGTATTTTTCCTATGATATTAACATGTGTGCACACATGAACTATTAGACTATAATCCATTGTATCTGAGGGTGCATGACCCTTAGTAAGAGATATGACTGTGACATGTTTGACATTTAGAGGGATTATTTTTAGTGGTAATGGATAAATTAAACATATATGTTCATTGCTTATTGAGTACTGACATTTATAACTTCAAGAATGTTGGGTGTTATTAATATAGCTGAAGTCTCTCTTTCACCTAGTATTCGTATAACTAGTTTAATGTTGATGGTTTTGAAATGGAAAAAAATAAACCTGCCAGTAAGTATGGAATTGAGCTGTAGGGTAGCTGTTATTACATTTTTAAACAGTATCTATAACAATAAGGTACCATTTTCAAGTCATTAAGCCTATCCAGATTAAATTACATTCCTGAAAAAAAATCACTGGTCTCTTATTATCATGTAAACTGGTCAGTCAACCAGCAGAATCAGTTAAAGGAAATACAAATGATTTTCATTATGATAATCTTACTGGTACCATATATATTTTACCATTATTCAATACTGACAACAAGAGAGATAATTTGGATTCCCTGTTTAAACTTCCATAATATTCTGACCACCCAGGGAAAAGGAACTCCTCAATTACTTTGCATCAAGGCTGATAAACACAAATGTAATTAATCTCAAACCATTATTCACTGATACAAATGATTTGCCAAGGCATTCTTAAGTCATTAAGAGTCAATAATCTGTAATGAGCCTTTATTTTTGCATCCTTGTTTAGCAAAACCATCTCCCTTTCCAGTACTGAAGACTTGACAGCTCAAAAACAATTAACCAAACTCATATTATTTAAGCATGATATTGAACCAGCTTAGGTGCAGCAACGTAAATATTCCTAACATATTTAAAGGTGTGATCACTGCCATTAGTGACCAAAATAATCCCACCCAGACCTCACTTTCTTTGACAAGATACAAGAAAGGAAGCTGTACAGAACACTTTCAGCCATATGAGTCCATACAGCAATCTTGTCTCAACTTCAACTGATTGGGCATCATATCTCACAAATCATGCGTATGCATCCAGGTTTCTCTAAACATACTTTTATACTTTTAGTCTTCCTTCCAGAATTCAAACTTTTGACCCCAAATGAGCTGCAGTCCTACTAACCACATTGATTTACTTCAAATGTAAATGAAATATGCATCTCATTTTGAAAGGTCCATTCTAGGAAGAGACCCCAAATCAGCTGCAGTCCTACTAATCTCATTGATTTACTTCAAATTTAAATGAAATATGCATCTCATTTTTAAAGGTCCATTCTAGGAAGAGACCCCAAATTAGCTGCAGTTCTGCTAATCACATTGATTTACTTCAAATTTAAATGAAATATGTGTCTCATTTTGAAAGGTCCATTCTAGGAAGAGACCCCAAATCAGCTGCAGTCCTGCTAACCACATTGATTTACTTCAAATTTAAATGAAATAAGCGTCTCATTTTAAAGGTCCATTATAGGAAGAGACCCCAATTCAGCTGCAGTCCTGCTAATCACATTGATTTACTTCAAATTTAAATGAAATACGCATCTCATTTTGAAAGGTCCATTCTAGGAAGAGACCCCAAATCAGCTGCAGTCCTACTAATCTCATTGATTTACTTCAAATTTAAATGTCTCATTTTTAAAGGTCCATTCTAGGAAGAGACCCCAAATCAGCTGCAGTCCTACTAATCTCATTGATTTACTTCAAATTTAAATGAAATATGCATCTCATTTTTAAAGGTCCATTCTAGGAAGAGACCCCAAATCAGCTGCAGTTTTGCTAATCACATTGATTTACTTCAAATTTAAATGAAATATGTGTCTCATTTTGAAAGGTCCATTCTAGGAAGAGACCCCAAATCAGCTGCAGTCCTGCTAACCACATTGATTTACTTCAAATTTAAATGAAATAAGCGTCTCATTTTAAAGGTCCATTATAGGAAGAGACCCCAATTCAGCTGCAGTCCTGCTAATCACATTGATTTACTTCAAATTTAAATGAAATACGCATCTCATTTTGAAAGGTCCATTCTAGGAAGAGACCCCAAATCAGCTGCAGTCCTACTAACCACATTGATTTACTTCAAATTTAAATGAAATATGCAACTCATTTTTAAAGGTCCATTCTAGGAAGAGATCCCAAATCAGTACAGTCCTACGAACCACATTGATTTATTTCAAATTTACTTGAAATATGTACTTCATTTTGAAAGGTCCATTATAGAAAAAGAATTATATGATTTTGTGCTTCAAAACATAGTTGTGTGTTTCCCATCTGATCAGTTAAGGAAACTCTACATTGAATTGTACAGGCAAATACCTCTCCCCTCCCCATGGCACGCTATTTAGCCACAGTTGTCTGAATTCACACACAGAATGCTCCTTTTCCATTATCATCTTTCGTGTAATTCATATGCACATTCACTCCCCTAAAAGTGCAGTATTTTTTAGGAAACTATGCCCTATGCTTTATCATTGCATATAGGAACACTGAATACTTAAAAAGATATATCTGTTATCAAACCATCATATATGAAGAGCAATGACACTTTTATATTTCAATGTCAAACAAATAATACAAGTATATCTTTTTATTTCTGTTAACATTTTAGCTTATTAACAAATTTTTTAGATGTTGCATCTAATCTTTATACTGCTAGAACCCCCATAATATCCTAGTCTATAAAACAGTATACTCATTATCTGAAAGGTAATAATCTTTTTTGCATGCATTGTAAAGCAAACAACATGTTGATATCCTCTCCATGAAGATACCAGTGTAAAAACATATTAACAAATCATTCCGTTCATACATTTCTATCTTATCTTATGTTATTCATAGAAATAAACAGCTGAACTCAATCACCTGCTAGAAGCAAACAATTGCAATGAAGTAAGCAACTAAAAAACACATCTGTGTTAGTCACAGATTCCTCCTTTGTTACTCAAGATAAGGCGGTAATATATTCTTTAATCAAGTGTAAGTGAAACGTACTACAGAACCAATGTCAGTATCATAAACCATACGTGAACCATGTTAGTGAAACTGGCAAACTCTAAAGAAAATTGTGTGATACATAGCGATATCACGTTGTACACGCTTTCCTTATCAAAGAACATACCCTATCAACAAGAAATAACTTGCACAGATTTTTTTTCACTTTTGACCAAAATGTCTAACTCTTTCCTGCTATACTCTCTCGCAACTTTAAAACTCAAACACCATTTAAAGGTTTTAATGGATGAGAAACATTTTCTCTCCATTCAGGAAATGCTTTCTATGTACTGCAGGATAAGTTAATTTGAATGTATGTTTCTGCCATCAATATTCTCTAATTACTTCAAAAAATCACACTCTTTGATTACCAGCTTGCAGAGAATAGTCAACAAATTGTTACTCTTTTTCTTTACAATTCTTGTCTAGTGATTAAAGTTGATATGGCCCTAGTTTTCTCTCATACAAGGATTCAGATTGAATTAACATAACCCAGTGACATGCCAGAAAGTTCTCTGACACTGACTGAGGAAGGTGACAGTTCTTTTCAGTATTAATATTTCTTTCTGAAAAATATGTCCCTATCACAAACATCTGCTGTCGAAAGTGCATACAGTTAAGTCCCTCATTTTCTTCAAGTATATATATATATATATATATATATATATATATATATATATATATATATATCTCCATCTATCCATCCATAACTGCTTTTCCCAATTTTGCACATGGGGTTGGGGGTGTTACTTCAACAGTGACAATTATTTAAAGTCAAGGTTTACACCTCTGAGTGACTATCCCTGCAACAGTGTTTTTCTACACTGCACACTTTTACCTATGGCCAATTTAGAGTGTGTAGCCCATGTACTTCATGTCTTTGGAATGGCGGAGGAAACCCATGTGAGCACAGGGACGACATGCAGACTCTGTACCAAAGCCCTCTCAGCTGAGAATTCAACCAGAGAACCTCTTGCTGTGAGGCAACAGCACTATCTGCTGTGGACTCTGCCCCCCCTGCAATATAGCTATAGATAATATATACCCACAACTCTTGTTTCCCATTTTTGCACATGGGTCAGGATGTCACACCAACAGTGACAGTCACTTAGACCCAATGTACTAGATGCAATATTCCAAGCTCAAGAATCAGAACCTTGATCTAAGCCAAACTAAATGCCAGAGACTGACAATACTGAATGTATGACCACCCCCCTTACAGATACGTGTTAATACTTGGTCCTGGGTCCAGAGCTGTAGGGTATTTCAGGATCTGAACAATTGTTGGGATTGTTGGTTTTCAGCATTGTTGAATTTAATTTCAGAGGTAGTTATTGCTCCAGTCAGGGTTTCAGTTGTGTTCAGAAGGAGAGATTCTTATTACATTGTATCCTTTTCTATCTAAATGCATTCTACATTGCTTTACTTATTTTATTTATTAGGATTTGTTTACCAGAAAAATCCATCTGAATCAAAATGACACCTTTTCAGCAGAAGTCCAGGAAGAGAAGCTCCAGTGCAAGATATAATGTATTACAGGGTAAGTTGTTAATATCATACACAGAACTAGAAGGCACAAAAGTTATACAGCAGAAGTTAAAAAATGTTAATATAATATACAAAACAAAGTAGCTACCTGAGACACAGTAAAGTTGGCGATTTTTTTTCTTGGCTTTTCATGTAAATTAATTATATCCTCTAGTACTGTCTTTGTTTACTAACAGTGAAAATTAAGCAAATAAATAAATATATAAATAAACAATCAAACAGATAAGAATTTCTATAATCAATGGTATTCCATAGCACCACCAGCATTGTATTTTGTTTAAATAACAGGATCGAAGCTACAAAATAGTGACTGGGTTGTTTTTCCTATTGCATGAGAATTGTGGTGTCAGTGATGAGCAAGTGACTCTTCAGTGTGATCTCACTGACACTGCCTTTTACAGCTGAAGATAAAATGTTATGCAATTATTTGGGCAGTAACACTGTCTGGACATTATACATGAGGCATAATATATTAAATCCAGTGTACTCCAAACAGAAGAGAATTGCACTCAAAAAGTATTACATGACGTGTGCTGCAAAAATATGAACACATACTTTGACTAATTGGAGATATTCCCCTAGATTTAATAAATTAATGTAGGCATAGTATAGAGCCTATATGGAATGTTACCATGTCCATACATGGTTCCTCCTTGGCAGTGCACCATGCATATTAATCATGGTGCATTGCTAAGGGGGAGCCATGGAACATGATTATTGAATCAGTGTAGGGAGTGTGGTGCTAACTGTGCCCACAGATGAGTAACAAATTCTCTGCACTGTCCAATTGTATTATATCAATGCAATTTAATTTAATAAAAAAAAACAAAAAAAAAACATGTTTGCGCAGTGCGGCATGGAGCACAGCAATGCTAAGCAGTGCCAAGACACCTGCCAGACATCTAGAAATAGAAACCAGATGTATTTATTTATTTAAAAGTCAAGTTTAAGCATAGCTGAGCAGGTTTGCATGGCATGGCGCAGTGCTCAGCACTTCTTAAAGGTAGCTCAGAGGTATATGTAAAGGTATAGCAAAGTTTCACATATCCATATAGCTAAATGGGTAGAGTTGCAGCCTCATGTGGAGTAGGTGCTGGGTTTGAATACATGGAAGGGCAAGTAAACATTTATTTTTGAAATACAAATTATGCAAATTATTTTTAAATCCTGGCCTGCTGCGCTCAGCTAAGCTCTGCTAAGACCTGCTAAGATGTGCTAAGCACTGTCTAAACAAAATAATGGCTGATAATGTTTATGGACTGCTTGGCACTGTTTGGCTTGTTTGCACACCACTAAGCACTGCTAAGCATACGGATCTTTGGATTTTCGCACTGCTCAGCTCAACTGTGCTGGTTTGTTTGAAGCTAAGTCATATGCCACATTTTTAAGTATTGCCCAATGTCGTGTAAGGGTGGGAAAATAGACTATATTAAGCCCAATAGATAGGAATACAGCAAAAAGTCATTGGAGTTTTTTCTCTGAAGGATACTATGGAAGGCATTGGTGAGGGTTTGTGCATTGGAGCATCCTGCAGTCCAGGGTCATGGTCAGACTCCTTGTAAAAACCATGAAGACCAGCTTCTGCAGGGAGGTTACCAGGGCTCAGAGTGCAAGGCAGAGGCCTGGGACTGGCTGACAAGGGACCTTACCAATGCAACTGGTATCCCCCACACAGGTGAGCAGTGTTATCATCACTATGATGACCTGAAGAGATATAAGGGGGATCTCTTCGACACCTGGGTCCAAGAATTTCGAGCAGGTGATGTCCCACATGTGTGTAAGTACTTTTACCTGTGTACCACTAATATCTAATCTGAATGTCTGCTAAACTGACATGCATAGTGATGTTCTTCTTTCCCAACAGCTGCAGAGGAGAGGGCTTGCAACACTGACGCACATGCTGGGCACTTGGCCAGGTTGCACTGTGAGTGTGGTGAGTACAGATATATTTTGCTATCTGCTTTTTTGCTATAGTCAAATAAGCAAGAAAGACCAAAGCATTAATTGCGATTAGGGATATACAGTAAAGAGTGTATTGCAATGAATGAAGACTTAAGGTTGTACTGCAATAAGTGCATACTGCTAACTGTAGTGACATAAGCAGGGAAGAGTAAAGCATTAACGGTAATAAAGTATTTGCAATAAAGTTTGTAGTGCAATAACTGTGGACTTACAGCTGTATTGCAACACCTGCATAATGACAACTGTTATGCAATAAAATACTCAAAACTATACCACTAACTGCATGAAGGTATCTCTAATAAAGTCTATTGTGCAATACGTGTGGAATTAGGGCTGTTTTGCAAGAAATCAATTATAACAACTGTTCTGCAATAAAAACATGACATAATATCAGTACCTGCATGAAGGTATATCTAATAGAGTCTGTTGTGCAGTAAGTGTAGATTCAGAGCTGTTTTGTAGGAAATGAATTAAGACAACTGCTCTGCAACTACACATGAACCAAGAGTAATAACACCAAGGTAAATTGTGTACATCAAGATTGTTTAGTTTTCACCATTGCATGTCAGCTATATGCACTCAGGCTGTGAGGAATGGTGCTGCAGTCAGATATAACAGTGTAATAGTTGTAGACTGCAAATAATAACCCACAATCAGATATTGTTTGTTGACCTCACAGATATTTCAACACACTAGCAATATATTATGTACACCTGCATTCTGTGTAATAATGTATAGGTTAACCACTATCTCTGTCATGCTTGAATTTCATGCATGTGTCTTCAACTGTTACTGCAGTCTAGTATAAAACTGTACTACTATTACCAGGTCATACTGTGGGGCCAGGTGAGCTCCAGGCAAATATTAGTTAATCAGTAATCAGCAGTGACTCAGTAGCTCCGTTTGCTAAATGCTCTGTATGAAGTACATTTTGCCACAGTTCAAATCCAGTGCTATGTAGCACTAAATATTACAGTATCAGACACGTAAAGTTAACAGATATTCTCTCCACAGGAACTACAGGTAAATGGATGAGGTAGCCCATATTATGAGTAAATAATTGTGTGTTTAGATTTCACAGACTGTTACAATCCTTACCAGGAATGTGAAAATAACAGCATAAAATAAAGGGAATAAGTATAATAATAATAAAATAAAATAAATTAAATAAAATGTGTAGTCTTTGGTAAGGCTGTATGCCTGGAGTGTCTGTTAAAGACTGGTGGAGTTAATTAATACAGTCGATGCAGATGTCCTCTGCAGTCACAGCTATTGGGTTCTATCCTCATGCCTGCCAAGCAAGGCATGATAGCTGTTTACTCGCTGTACTGTACACATACATGTCTTTCAAGTGTTATGCTGTCACGTAATGTACTTACTACTGCATAATCCCTCTGTCACAGATTTATAATCAACATGAATATGTAAATAGCAAAGTATCACTACATCAGCCCACAGTACACCTTGGTAGTTATACAGGCCCACCTGATGTGCAAGTGTTCTGTGTAGTTGTGCACCTGCAGTTCTTACTGCTTAGCCCATACTGTCCCATGCGGGCACCTTGACATGTATATACATGCTACAGCAGCTATAGGGCACTTTTACACATAAAGAAAGGATAGACCTGTTGAGTAGATAGCAGTACTGTTGTCAACTATATAGCCTATAATGGTATTAATGGACCATATTTCTCTCTCTCTCCCCACCCCTTATCTTCATATATTTATTATTGTTATTCATTGGTTATGGTTTACTATTAACATATGTTGCTACATTAAACTGTATTTTGGGGCATGTGTTTTATTATTATATGTATTAAAATGGTTGCATATTAACATATCTTGTTGAATTACCTATTCTGTTGGCTTTATGCCATAATCGTTGCTGGCATGCTGTTAATATACTGACTGTTCTGTTATTTATTGTTGTGTTTCACATAATATACATTGAAATGTAATGGGGTTATTTCCAATGTTCTGGCATGCTGTTATTACTAACAATGGATTTGTTCATACCTAACCTATACTTATTGCTATACCTCTATCACCACACCACATCAGGGTAGGCTGGTTCCCAGTGATCCTCCTACCCTACCTCAACTGGCCGTGGCACCGGGTCCTAGCACATGTGAGACCCAGGCTGGTGGTGCCCCCTCTGCTGGCCCTGCACCATCTTCGGGTAGAACTGCCTCAGGGGACGGGGCCCTGCCCACCCTAGGATTGGTGGCAGAGGGATGGTAGTCACCCAAGATCAACTACTGGTCATGGTGCACAGGATTGTTCATAGGAGCTATGAACATCTCCTGCATCAGATTGAGGGCAGACTGGACAACCTGGTGGGGCCAGCTGGCCCTGGCACCCAGCCTCCAGTACAGCCACCTTCAGGGCAGTGAAGAAAGCAGTGCCAACTGCCCATGGGTGTGAACCTCAGTCACAGTGCTGATGTCTGGGGGCACATGCATCTCGGATTCCACAACATTCTCCCCATCCAAGGTGTTTAGCTCTCTCATGTGTCACACACTGCCCCTGTCTGCTGTCTTATCTGTCTTGGCTGTCTGCAGTTGCCTCCTCTCCTACCTAACTTACCTCCCCACACGTACCTATATCCCTTCTACAACATTCCACTCTCTCCTTATAAAACAAAAAAATGCTCACCTGTCCTACAAAAAAAATATCGCCCCACACATAGCTCACAATTTTGCACACATATCCACTGGACATAACTAATTTGGTCCAATTGGCTTGACAGCACATTTATGCTGTCCTGATCCCTCTCTCTGGAGTTTGAGAGTCCAAATTCATCCCAAACAATCAGTCAAAATGCACAGTTGCTGCTGTACAAGAAATGGAAAGCTATAGTTCTTTCTTACACCCTTCCTGCACATCCCTACCTGCCTTTCAGTATGTCTTTACCCCTGCTTGCCCCCATTTCACCACTGTCCTATTACCCCCTTTTTCTTTCCTTTTTAATTTTTTAGCTCAGGTTTGCATGGAGCTAAGCGAAGTGCAGTGCCACACCACACAAATCCACTTAAATAAGCTTTACTGTGCCTTAATGATCTTACATGTTTCTCACAGTGGTAGGCACATGTACAAAATAATCCCCTCTGCCATGTATTGGACCCAGGCTTCTATCAACTACAGCCTACTGCACTAATCCATTATGCCATACAGGCCTTACTTAAAGGATGTGTTTTCAGCAAAACATACTGATTGCCACTGACAGCCTGAAATTAAACCTAATGGGAAATATGGGAGTGTACCTGGGACTCTGATGCAAACATGCAGCAGTTGACAGCCAAATAAATAATAATGGTAGTGAGGCCTGGGATAGCAGGTAAATGCTCCCTTTTATCTGCAACATCTTTAAACATACCTGCTAAGGCATCAGTGGCACAATATATATGTTCAACTGGGATCCTGCTACAGAACAACTGTCTTTGAAAGCCATGCACATACTGATGGCTGCATACAATATGTGTTACAGCCTGTATGTCTGCACATATATCCAGCAAATACACCAGCTGCAGCACTGACTCAGTGGCTCAGCCTGTTTGATGCCTTGCATGCCGTACATTATGAAACATACAGTCCTGGGTTCAAATCCAGTGTCTTGCACTTCAAGTACATTGTTGTGAAGATAGTAATGACTGAGTCATGCAATTTTAATCCCCATAGGCTACTGCTACTGAATTGTCTGCCACCCAGTTTTGCAAGTCAAAGGCCTGCAGGTAGGGACACAATGCACATATTCATATAGCCTAACTATATATTGCCTACTATTCTACTATTGAAACTTTTACATAACAGCTATATCTTAAACACATGCCTCAAATGGACTGTAAAGGGTACCCTCACCCTGGCTCTGCTTTAATGACAGGGCTGCCACTGCTGCCACAGTTACACATACAGCTTGCTGGCCTCCAAAGTGTTCAAACTCCCCTCTATGTGCCCTAGGCTACAGCAGCAGCTGCAGCCTGGAGCATACACAGCTGTATGTTACGGTAGCTGCTACAGACCGACCATATATAACAGGTATAACAGGTGATCTGAACACAGACATACATAAAGGGGGGGAAAAGGCCCAGAGATAGGCATGTGTGTCACAGTTTTCCCCTACAAAGATAGTAAGTTGATAGAATAGCAGCTCACTCATTAGCATGCATATTCTGACAGTTATGAAGTGTAACACTCACATGTCTATCTCCCCTTACTGACCTCAACCCACAATGTTGGCCAGTGAACTGCCAGATGACCACACTGTCATGGGATACTGGCCAAACATATGAGGCAAAACTGTGGGCATACTTCATACATTTTTACAGTGGTCACTATTAGTGCTTACCCTCTGTGATGCTGTAGTCTCCACACCTCAGTAATATCCAGCTCAACAACTAAGAAAGGGGTCAAAACCTACATGAAGGCCTCATATATTGCACTGTAGTACCATGTTATTGACTAATGATAGTGCAATGCAGTTGTTCTGGATGCAATTAGCAATTCTGAGCCACAGATTGGTGCAGAGGCAATTGCCTGTTAATGAGCATTACCTACAAAAGGCAAGCGACTGCTTATGGGGAACAGGTATGTATGTGGTTTTACTCACACAGACTGTGTATATGCAAAACATTTACAGAGGAATGTTTAAACAAAAGAAATACATCACTGTACCAGGCATGTACTTATATTTCCCCATAACACAGGATACAGATGGGAGGATGGAGGTATGGGGAATAAGGATCACAACAGTAGACTTGCATGAGATCTATGATACTGACATGTCTGTGATACTCTGCTGTCCAACACCTACAGTACAGGCAAGCCTCTCAACTGTCTGTGCTTTGGCCAGATTTCCTGCTCTAATAGGTTGAGAGGTATGATGTAGCCAGGGAACATGATATAACACTACACACATACCTCTCCCTGTACATTTTTTTTGCAGAATGTCCAGCATTTCACCCCATATGCCTGCTGTGTTCCTCATACATTTGTGGTTTTCCAGTACTATACTGTAAACAGTGGTTTCTGACTTGTTGTAACTACTGACACAGTTAAGTGATAGCCTTTACAACCTACAGCTAATCTGTCCTGTTGCAGCCTGCTGCTATACTAGACACCTGACAGGTTATTCAGAGCATGTATAATGTCTGTCTGTAGGTATGACCCTTTGAGCCCCCATTCACTCTGGCTTTGTCCAACTTTCTTGCTGTAACAGATTGAGGGGTTATGACAGTCTGTGGGAATACCACCATATGAATACCTGACATGCAAAAGATGTTGGATGCTGCCAGATTCGAACCATCAGGACCATCGCCCATACTACTGTCCCTGGGACAGTGAGCCACACCAGTTGCCAGATGGAGGGTTTCATTCCTCACACTATCAACAAAATACAGGACTTGTCTGGTCTGCTGGTATGTCATTGCAGACTTACTGTTACAGCAGTTGTATGGGGATATTTATGTGTTTGGGATGGGGGGTTGTCCAGCCTATGCTCTGCTGGTATAGACAGTGGTGCGACTGTCCTGCGACCCCACAGTTTGGCATCTCCCTAGAATAATGTTGTGTAGTTTCCAGCCATGTGGCCTAGTGGATCTTATGGCATACATACTAGTGAACAAAGTACCTGTTGTTCCAAGTGGCTGTTGCATCTGTACAAGTAGCCCAGTAGCCCACTATAGATCTTTGCAGGTAGCCCGATAGCACACTATATATAGCCCACTATATTCCCTTGCATACATGTGGCAGGTCTATACATATGCTATCATATTGTAGTACCCCTTACAAGTGGTGTATAGGAGAGTGACCTACCTTGAGAATGCAGCAGTTGACAGACCTGTAGTTCAGCGCTAACTCTGTCTGATGCATGCAGTCCACAGCCAATACATGGTGAGGTACAGGTTGTGTGGTCTGGCAGGTATCATTTTTACTAATATATATGTGAGTCAGAGTAAGGTGTCAGTCCTTAGGGGTCTAGGTTGTCAGTGTATGTGCTATGCATTGTCTTTTGGCCAAGTCCAGGGCATATTGGACATGCCTACATCTGCCTACAGGAACAGCCTCAGGGGGTTACTCTTCCGAGTCCCCCTGTGGGTGCAGGTGGGACCTAGACACTGGTGGGGGCTGTGTATACCTTTCCTTTGATGATCCTGCTGCAGCTGTTTCCGCAGAAACATATTGTGTGGCATGGCACATACTGTGAACATCTGTGCACATGTGGCTGGAAAGTACTGCAGGGCTCCATGAGCTATATTGAGCCACCGAAACTGTGACTTCAACAGCCCAAACACATGCTCTATAATATTCCTAGTTTGTGCATGTGCCTCATTATGGTATTCTTCGGTGTGTGTATGTGTGTGTGTGTGTGTGTGTGTGTGTGTGTGTGTGTGTGTGTGTGTGTGTGTGTGTGTGTGTGTGTGTGTGTGTATGTGTGTGTGTGTGTGTGTGTGTGTGTGTGTGTATGTGTGAGTGTGTATGTGTGTGTGCATTTTTGATGGGTGTCATCATCCACAGTTCCAGTGAGTAACTAGCATCCCCAAGTAAATGGATGTCTGGGATGTCCCCCCTGGCAAACATCTGTTACAGCAGTGATGCATGCCAGATATGGGAGTCATGATAACTACCAGGGCTGCCAGCACACACACATTCATGGTAATGCTCTTGGCATTGCTCACGACCTGGCAGTTTATGGAGTGGTACCCCTTGCAGTTGACATAGATTCTACCCTCTTCACTGGGTGGTGCCTTGATGTGTACACGAGTGCAATCTATGGCACCCAGTACCTCAAGGTAGTGTGCTACATGGTAGATGAGTCACATACTGTTGGTGCTCCTCAGGGGTGTGGGGAAAATAAATATATTCACTGACATGGGGTAGCATGTCATCTTGGAACTGGTGGACTAACCTGGAAGCAGATGCCTGTGAGACCCCCATCATGTCCCCAGTTGGTCTTTAGAAAGTACCTGTAGCTAGTATCCTAAGGGCTACACATACCTTTGTTTCCACTGGGATGGGTTCCCCTCTGCTGATTCTAGGTCTGAGTTGAGGTCGGCAGATCTCAGTGAGTTGTTGTAGTATGTACCTGTTCACCTAGTAGTGTTCTACAATCTCCAGCTCATGTAGCTCCTGGTAGGTTACCCTGGGCCTGAACACTTTTCTCCTTCTCAGTCTAGGCCTATTGTCACTATTAGCAGCAGCTGCATTGACCTCAGAATCTAGCACATATATATGTAGCAGACCTACAGTGGCCCCTACCATTCTCTCAGCTAAAATTCCCAAGTCTGTACTCCAATGGTGCAGAGTATGGGGGTAAAATCATATTGTATGGTGTATGCAACCTTTATAGTGCTCTGCTGTAGGTGTAGCCTGTGTGGTTGGTTACCTATGATGCATTCCACCTGCCAAGTACATCATTAAGGGGTTTAATGGCCCTAGTTTAAGTGAGACAGGGCTCATCAGTAAGTCATATATCATCGACTTTCTCAGCCAGTTTTTTTTTTGACAGCCTTCCTTGCTGAGCACTGTGGTGCACTGAACAAACCCACCCCATGAAGATAAACAAAGCTTACTAGTCCATAGACACACCCCCATGGAAGGTCATCCTCAGCAACTCGGGGCACCTTGCAAACATGTGCAAACACGATGAAACATGTGGCTCAGAGGTAAACACAGCTTAGCAGTCAGTGTACATGCCCCCCTGCTCAGCTCAGTTGCCCACCACACAAACAGGTGCCACTGACCTCCAATAAGCTTAAAAGTTTGCGGACACACCCCCATTTTTATGTCAGGTATCTCTTCTGTGGACACCAACATGGTTCTGTGCCTACACTGATGGGATCTGCAGATGCTAATACCCATTTGTGCTATTCAGTAACCCCAGCTCATTTGCATACAGATCTGTGAACTGTACCTGGAAACTACACTGTTTCGGGCCCTGCCTCATTAGCAACCACAGCAGTCTCACATTGTACATACTCCACACAGGGTTCTATAATGCATTACTGTTACATACTCACAAATTCTGGTGTTTACAATATTTTCATATTTTTTTTCCATAACGGCATGTGTGCACGCTGTGGCGTGGCTTGCAAACATACCCAGGGTATTAAAAAAAATTAAACTATTTTACGTTATTTTCCATACAGTTTTGGACACACAGTGGTAAGTTTTGCATATATCTGTGTCCTGTATGCTATTTCTGCCACTGTCAGTACACTTTTACAGCCCCTGGTGTAATTTTTACATCCTGTACATTACGAACACCAACACAGGGTCTCCACAACTGCTTATTTGCTTGCTGGATTGCCCTACCTGCATCATTTGCATGCATTTCACCTGCTTATGAGGTGATTTGTATGCCACAGTCACTTCCATGTTTGCACGCTCGTGCACACCCCTCAGCTCCATTTACTGGATCACACATCTGATTACTTCCATGTAAGCACCGTGCCACTATGTCTACATGGCAAATAAGTCCATGTAGGCTTTATTGAATTCCCCCCATTATCTATCAATAACACAGAGGAGCTTTGCTCATATATCTGCAAAATGAGCAGTTTACGTTTATAGTTGCAATAACATCTTTTCCCACATTTTTTTAGAAAATTGATTTGTACAGCACAGTTTTATTTGATATAGAGTAGTATATCACTGAAATGACAAATTTTAGCCTTGCAATGCAACTGATACATTCCAATTTTATATATTTTGTAAAAAAAATCATAACTGTGGGGAAGAACCTGGTGTAATAGTTAAAGATCATTTTGTGATTTAAACTGTCCTAGTTGTATTCAATATGTTGATTAGCAAATACTGCAAACTTAATTTTTGGTTTATCTTTTGTAGTAGCAGTGCTACATGTAAAAGCATGAGCTATATTGATTATAGTATGTAATCCATGTTTTTACCAAAGCATGCATCCTAATAACAATTAACACACAGCTAACAAGGTCCTGCTATATTACCAACACTGCATAGAAGAATGGCAAGTCCACCATGTCTAATACCTGTGGAGTATAGAAATGATTCTATACCTGGTTATTGCATAATGAAGCAGGTATTCTTATTGACTCTGCTGCCATTTTTGTTGATGAACCACATGTAGTCATTAAATGAACCACATGTAGTCATTAAATGAACCACATATAGTCATTAAATGAACCACATGTAGTCATTAAATGAACCACGTGTAGTCATTAAATGAACCACATGTAGTCATTAAATGAACCACATATAGTCATTAAATGAACCACATGTAGTCATTAAATGAACCACGTGTAGTCATTAAATGAACCACATGTAGTCATTAAATGAACCACATGTAGTCATTAGAAATCGTGCCATTCACAAGTTCCATTTTCTCTGCCATTGCATTAATGTGAGTTTAAGTTCTCAGGAAGGATATTGGACTTTAAATGACTGATTCTTCAGGATGCTTGATAAAGAATAGAAGACAAATTTGGGGATTATGTTTGCTATCGAGGCAAAATTCTAGAGTGTTACTACTGATTGGTGTGCTCTATTGAGCTAGCTGTTATAGGCAAGACCTTTTCTGGCTGCCTTCCATTATTATAAACAAGACTCCAGTTTCTTACCAGATTTCACAGGATCTGACTCTGCTACTGAAGCCAAGACCAGCAGGTTAAGTGTATTTTGTTGGATTTCAATCAAATTTTCTACCACATACATTTAAACTCATGTGCATGAATGTGTCAACAAAATTCAAACATGAATGTATACAGCAACACTGGATATTTTCCCTTTCAGGAATATTTGTATTGCAAATATCCACTAGAAAAGTATGTCATGTGAGTATAAAAAATAGTTCCTCACTGTTTTTCTCAAGAGTCATGTTCAAAAACTCTAACTCTAAAACAAATTCTGTAGCCTGTGGAGTGTTACATATTTAGGTCCCTTGACCATAACAATATTATAAAAGATGTTTATAAAAAACTATTTATGTAAACTTTGTTGATTGTTGATATCTTGAAACCTCTTGCATTAGAGGTAACATGGGATATATGCAAATAACCCCATAAGGACATCAGGTATTGCAGCTAGATGGCAATTCTGAATATCCATGACTTTTTCTCTTAAGTCTGTTATAGACAAATTCAGGCCAATAAAGCCAAATCCCACTAGCTGTGGACATGCATGCTTTGGCCTTGTTATGATCTCATCAGCACAGCATAAGCAGAACATTTGGCTAACATTTAGAAACACGGGGCTGTAGTACCCAACTGATGTCTATTATCATTGGGGTGACTGCAAAATATCCCAACTAACAATCCAAAACAATGAGCACCAAGGTCACACAAAACAACTAATCAGTAAAAAAAAAAAACTAAAACAAAAATCTAGCCAAGCTAGACTTTTCACTGTGTTATACCTTGAAACCTCTTGTACTAGAGGCGATATGGGATATATGCAAATGACCATGTAGGGACATCAGAAGTTTCAGCTATATAGCAATTCTGAATGTCCATGAGTTTTTCTTTTAAGTCTGTTATGGACAAATTCAGGCCAATAAAGCCAAACCCCACTAGCTGTGGACATGTCTGGTGGAATTACAAAATCAATAGGCTGAAAAACAGAAGGAAGAAAATCATAGCAAAAATTAAGAGGTGCAGCACCCAGGAGGATAAAAACACTCTCATCAAACTAAACAAACACCTTAGAGGACAAATAAAGTCTACCAAAGCCAATTTGAGGTGAAGCTGGCCTCTCAGGCCAAGGACAACCACAAGGCTTTATTTAGCTATGTCTGCAACCTCAAAGACAATACACAGTTGGGTGCAGAGCTTATTGTAAATGGAGCCACCCATACTGAGCTAGAAGATATACATACTTACTGGCCAATAAATTCAGCTCCAACTTTACCACTCTCTCTCCCCCTTAACCTATCCTCAGGAAATACCATCTAATATAACTCCCCTGCTATCACTAGGGAACATATCCTTAATTCTGTCTCTAAGGCCAAGAACACTGCATCAGTGGGCCCAGACAATATCCCAGGATGCCTTCTAAATAGCATGAAACATGACCTATCAGGGTCTTTGGAATTGCTATGTAACTACACCCTCTAAATAGGCTTCATGCCACAGGAATGGAGAACAGCAACAGTCATCCGTCTGCACAAAGACCGACCATTTACAGACCCTGGAAACTACAGACCCATAAGTCTCACTAGTCATAGAAATGATCAATAGTGATAGTAAACCTCCAGACACTGCACCCAACCCAGTTTTGTTTCGCTAAGGGCAGATCATGCCTACTCAAACTGGTGGACTTCTTTGAAAAGGTCATCAAAGCAATGGATGAGGGCAAAATGGTTCACACTGCCAACCTCCACCTGGCCAAGGCATTTGACACAATACTCTACTTGGACATTGTTGACAATCTCAAAAATTTAGGTACAAACTCATACGTCACCTGGTGGATAGCCAACAGGCTCATAGACAGGACCCAGGAAGTTAGAAATGGAGAGTCCATCTCTACAAACAGGCCAGTCACAAGTGGAGTCCCTCAGGGAGCAGTCCTTATACCACTCTCTTTTGGCATTTACTTCTCTGAAGTCAAGGCCAATGTCAGTGGTTGCTGGATGACTAAATTTGCAGGTGATTGCAAATTAGGAACTGTCATTGAATCCCACACTGATATAAATGCTCTCCAGGAGGGGCTGACACAGACAAACAACTGGTGTCAAAGCCATGGACCAAAGTTAAATGCCAAGAAATGCATAATAGTATCTTTCTGGAAGTCATCCACCCCTGGTAACTATCATATTGACAGCACACCCCTTAGAGTTGACCCAGTAGTCAGGGATTTAGTGACACACATAGATAGTAATCTAGCCTTTGACCATCACATGACTACAGTAGTGAGGAAATCCTTCTATGTTGCACAACTTATAAACAAAGGTATGGAATCTAAGTCCAAGGAAGTCCTTTTTCTACTTTATTCGGCATTCATCAGACCTATCATTGAGTACAATGTCCTCTTTGGTATGTACCTAACTAGCCATAACCAACAACTGGAACTTCCACAGTGGTTTCTCACTAAAAGAATACAAGGCTTAAGTAAAATGTCTATGCAGACCACCTCAAGGCTCTATCTATGTATTCTGTCCCCTACAGGCTTTTGAGGGGAGATCTATGCCTGACATACAGGGCATTGTCAGGCCTCACTCTGATAGACCTCCTGCATAACCACAAAACAAACAGCATCAGAATTACCCATTCTAAAGACTTAAACCTTGCCTGTGATATAAATAGGATCTGCTTGAGTGACAGGTATGTATCCAGAGATTAACCCATCTCTGGAATAGGTTCCCCATTCATGTGAAGCAGAGTTCCTCCCTAACCCAATTCAAGTGCAACTTGGACAATTGGAAGGGGAACAGGAAATTCATCCCTGGTTTGGCACCTATGTCTCTTATGTACACAGGCAACCTGTAAATGGTTCATCTCCCAGGCACTAGCTTGTAAATATTTCATCTCCCAAGCCCCTGCTTATACTTATCTAGGGTATCAGAACTTGTCAGAGATTAGGGATTAATGGCTTGGCTTAAAAAGGCCCTTGTGGTCATTAGCCTAGTAAAAACCTATTAAGCTATGAACCTATAAAATCCTGCATAAGTAGCCTCTGACAAGTGACTAACCATTGATGAAATGATCTGTGAATGAGGCTCAGCTCAACAAATTATAAATCTACCATTGCAGACACATTGGGTACAAACTTCTCAAGATACCATGCAACTCCCAGAAATCCCTGCAATGCCTGCTTTTATCTGCTTTTCACATTTGTACAATTGTTCTAACTTTTTTTTTGTATCAGGTTCCAGTCCCTATGCTATGACTATAATCCTTGTTTTCCAGATTTGCCACTCATTTTTCATTGCTGTTATTTAGTTTGAAATAATACTTTCTTACTCTGTGTAGGAACTGGATCAGCCTCTTGTCATCCGGTTCTTGTGTCTGACCCAAACTAATAGATCATTGCTCACACATACAACACCTTCCATGCCTTTAATTACCTATGTAACAGCTCTTTTCAACATCTTTGATATTGATGAAATATCACATGGAAGTCTAAAGAACCTGTGATTCCAGAATGCTACATTTAGTATACGCACTTTTGAACTTTTTTATATTTAGCCTTATAAGCCAGAAACCTTGGGTTGCAGCCCATAATAAAATGAACTGAAGAAGTGGGTTCAACAATACCACATGCTAATTGTAAGCAATGGATAATCCTGTCTTTGAATCACTTTATTCAGATCTTTTGGATCAGTATAAATGCAGGTCTTGCTTTATGGCATTAATAATAATTTTGTTTACCCATTTTCCTGGCTTGAATTGATTCTTAATGAGATATAAGCTTTTGATTTACATTAGTTCTAAACACTTCTATTTCTGAGAACATTTCTATCTTCCTTTCACTGGAGCACATATTGCTGGTATTGCATCAGAATTTATTTCTATATGCAAGTCTGTAAATAAATCAGCAGTATAATTTGCATAGCTATGTGGAGTAATGGAGATGTCTTTGAATCTGCAAGGGTAGAGAAATACAGTCTCTGTTTCCTTTCATGTAATACGTTTGTTCATAAGTTCATAGGTTTGTAGGTAAGCACTGTGCTAGCTACCCTTGCAGACCATTTTAAGCCTAGCCAATTTTCCTTTTGCCGATCAAATTAATCTATCCAATTTGGCATTAGATTGCCCTTACCAATACAATGGTCGATAATTTTATATTACCATTAATGAGAATAACTGGGACCATAATCATTTTAAACTTCTAATTTTATCACAGGTTAAAAGACTAAAATGTTAGGAAAATTTATTTGTATATGAGCACCAATTTGAAAAAAAAGAGCATGCACTTCTTAACTCATTACAGCCCAGTGACACCTCCGGGTGCATTTTTAGTTACATCATACTGATGCCCCTG
The DNA here is from genome assembly GCF_019279795.1 of Protopterus annectens. Taxonomy (NCBI): domain Eukaryota; kingdom Metazoa; phylum Chordata; order Ceratodontiformes; family Protopteridae; genus Protopterus; species Protopterus annectens. The sequence goes on from NC_056735.1 coordinate 1,800,494,983, forward strand.
GGCATCTACTATAGCCTGCTCATATTTGAATTAATAAAGTGAAAACTATGTCACATACAAACTATTGAAAGATTTCCTCTTAAACTTAGAAGATGGGCAACACAACTGCACTGATATCTGACTTTTGTCTAGTGCTGCTTGAGAGATATTAATTGTTCATGTTTCTTACTTATGTGTATAGCTTGAGTAGCTGCTGAGATACTGTAAATTATTTACAAAATATTACAAAATGAATATCTACTGTGTTTATTATGACTTACAAAATCCAGTTTAAGACCTCGAATGTAATGAATATTAAGATGTGCTTGTACTGGACACTTCGCCATTTACATTTCTTTACTAACCCTTATGGCTGCAGAGATATGAATATTTTGTTTGAAATATGAAGCTATAACTTGATTGCAGCCATTGGAAGCTAACAGTACAAGCCTCTAGGGCTCCATTGAAGTTTATGAGTTAATTTATATTTCTGTCAGTGGTATTTGACCCACTGGCTTTATTTGGTCCTGTCATTATGTAAACAATGTATACACCAATATTTTTTTCAGTCCCAGGTATTCTGACATGCTGCATCTGTGATCATGGCCAAGACAGTAGTTTTCATTTTTGGCTGCAACGAGCCCCAGTGGCCAGGCCATTGTGGCCCCAGTGCATATTACATGTGCATATGGGCAGGCTATTGTGGCCCCATTGCATATTACACATGCATGTGGCCAGGCCATCATGGCCCTAGTGCATATTACACATGCATGTGGCCAGGTCACTGTGCATGATGCGTAGCTCCATGTTGTGTGTGCAATTCAGCTTCACAGCCAGATTAAAGTACAAACAGCTGTGGCTGTGCACAAGTACTAAGTTAATGCTCACAAGTATGTGGCAAATGGAAAAGCTAAGTTGTTTATGCACTGATGTAATTTAAAGCCATATACATGCAGGGAAATGTTCTATGAAAGGAAAAGTGTTGGAGGTGGCTAAGGGTAGAGCGTAGAGGTTTTATTGAAGCAACAGAAAATACAAAGAAAGACAGAAGCTTGAAAAAGAAGCCTCTCATCGAAGGAGGGCTATGAAACAAAAATGGAGAAGGGAATATGACAATACTTGGATGTAGAATTATATGAAACTTAGAAGAGGTAGGAAACAGTAAGGTAATATGATGCACTGACAAAGTCTAGTCCTGATAACTGAATTTGATCAATGTAGCTGTACTATAATGTAAATGTCATTAAATAATGGAAAATATTGAATCTTGAGGGTAGTGACCCATCAGCTTTGTTCACTTGTATTATGTCATCAGTTTCTTAACCACAGAAACACTCTTACTGAGCATGCAAACACACATTTGGGGGGAATGCAAGAGATGTGCAAACTGATAGCAAGAAAAGAAATGCAGACCTCAAGGGATGTGAATCTATGCCTTTGCTAGTGATACAAGTTCATCATCAAGGGGAGGCACAGGAGTGCTCATACTAATGGTGTCAAAAACACACATCAGTAGATTAAAAATGAACAGTGTAAAACAAAACACAAACCTCAGGGGATTAGAATACTCCACCCAGTATATTGACACTTAACAAGTGACTTCATGAGTAAATTGAGCCATGGAAGGAGTTTCACTAAAGGCATTACTTTTACCTAATTCATATCTGCATGGTGCCATGAATTGGCACTCGGCTCATTTGCATAGAAGATGGCAATATCTTTAGCGCATGGCAAACAGTTTGGACTTTAGTTTTGCAATACGATGAGAAATGCCATTTCTGATTGGTTATATATATAGGGCATCAGCATTAGTATTTGTGACCACTGCACAGCATTCAGCCACAAAAAAGATGATTTTATTATAAGCCCTTTTTGGTATTTGTTTAGTGTGTTTATCTATTTTTGACCAGATTAAAGGTTCAAAATGGGAGTATAGGGCAGAAATGAAAAGGGAGAACAAGCACAGGGTAGATCAGAAGGAGAGCAGATAAGGAATGAGCAGAATGGAGGTAAGATAGGAGCACGCTTTTCAAAGTCTTAGCTCAATAGCCCCATACAAATTCAAAAATAAATTGTTTGAAAGGGCCAAAATCTGATAATACTTTTATACCGAGGTATATGTGGGAGTCTTTTTTGTGGGATGGGTTCCCTTTTATTTATTTATTCTTTTATTAGAGAAGGGAAAGTTGGGGAAGGATGTCAGGGAAGTAAGAGGTGGGTAAGGGGTTAAATATCAGGCAAAGACTGACATGACTGACAGGGTATAGGGTAACACAATGAGGAACGGGGACATAATTGTGAAGGAGATATACAAATGGAGGAAATACATTGGTGAAGGGAGGATTATAAAACATGCAGAGGTGGGCATAGACACAAAGGGAGGGCAACAACAGATGGGAGAATAGGAATAGGTTTTTGCAGATACAGTCTCTACCTTCTTAAACCCATCAAGAGATTATTCATCAGTGTGGATACTGTGACGACTGGGTACGGTTTCAGAAGATGAAGTCAATACTTTGCAGGGATATGACTTAATGGGTTGCTGGAATATGGTCAACACCTGGCAGATGTTGACATTTAGCATCCTCTCTATTGTCTCCACCAAAAGTTCTGCCAGCTCCTGACAGGTGACAAAGGTATCACGTCCAATCTGCACTGATTTCTGTGGCCTTCAATGCAGGGCTACCTGTTGTCGATAGTACAGGTAGAGCAGGAGATGTGATGGTAACTGTGGCAGGCTGGGACCTAGATTTGCTGGTTGCTTCTTGTGGTGGTGTGGGGACTACTGCCTCTACCTATGGGAGAATGACAGATCTTGCCAGTGGGCAGGTGCAGGTTGCTGTAGTGCTGTATATAATAGTAAAAGAAATAGAAAAAAAAATAAGCCAAATAAAAGTATGCAAGAAAGGAGAGCAGCAAAGAGGGCCGGGGAGTAGGCATACAAACACAATGGAAATTGCATTCTTAATTGTGGTGATAATGATCCAATTAAGCATAATAGACTTTTAATAGTTGTACTTAAACAACAATTTATTGACCTTTTTGTCTGAATAATGCAGGGGAGCTAAGCCAAAAGCCATCCTTGTATGAAATCAGATATTAACAGCAGGAGCAATTTATCAAGACACCAAATTTGTACTTGTGGTCAGTGATACAGAGTTTTGACAATAGTAAAAATGTACATATACAAAACAATAAATGTACTGATCACACAATGTATGTCCCATGCAGGTGATAGACAAGGGACAGATGCTTCTATTATGTATTGTGAGATGCCCAGCAAACTGCTACTTATGGATCTTACATATATGGACTGTGAAGTGGTACATTGATATTACTGGGACGACTAGTATAGTTTTCCCTCGCAAATGAACTTTTTTTGGGAGGGTGGGGGGATGGGGATCAAACCCAGAGCCATTCTAACAATGTCATAACACAATCAACTTAATATGAAGATCCACCTATACAGCAGAAGACATGCAGAAGCACACTTTTAACATTGCAAAGGCATAGTATTAACATGCCCATACTGACAGATATGATACTGGTGTATAAAGGTTTTACATAACTATCATGTACTACCTGCAACTGTTACAATGAAAGCACAGACATTTTATGGCAGCATGCATACTCACTACAGCACTCTCTGTCTTAGGCACTCTTGTCTGCCCCTGCACATCTGCATATTCCTTCTGATGCCTGCAGGGGCTAGAAAAATAAAAAAAGGAGCTTAATGAAAAATTGGATAGTGGCACACCGCAGCAGGTTATTTGTTTTGCTAAAAGATGTTATATTTAGAGTACTGAGGTGGTGACTGTGCTTTCACTTCATAGGTTCATAGATTCATAGGTAGGTAGGTACTAGGCTATCTGCCCTGGGGCCTATACAAGCCCAGCCAAAAAGGTACCCTGGCTTTTGCCACCCAAGAAAATTATTTTCCTGTGCCACTGTCGAGCAGAGCCACAGAGGTGATCCCTGGGGTGAATTTCCTATTTCCCATCCAATCATCAAGATTTTTTTTGAACAGTGCTAATGAAGAGCTTTGTTTGATATAGATAGGTAGTTTATTCCAGAGTATGGGAAGACTCTGGGACAGGAATCTATCCCTCTGGCATGTTCTGTTTATTGTGGTGACAAGGTTTAGGTCCCTAGAGCGTGTAGCTCGGAGGGATTGGGATTTCTTTAAGTGGAGCATGTCCAACAGCTCTGGGTTTGACATAGCTTTGTATGTTAGGCAGAGATCACCTCTGATTAGGCAATATGCGATGGAGTAAAGTTGGAGTTTTTTGAGACTGTCTGTGTAGGGCATCTGTTTGAGTCTGGTAATCCTCTTTATGAGGTATTTCTGTGGCCTTTCCATTTGCTGTAGATGTCTTGTGAGGTACATACCAAAAGGGACATTGTACTCTATAATGGGTCTAATGAGTGATGAGTAGAGGGGAACAAAGACCTCTTTTTTTCTGGATGAGAAACCTTTTGTGATGAGGTGTGCCACATAGAAGGTTTTCCTGACTACTGTGGCGATGTGATTATTGAAGGACAGACTACTGTCCACCTGTGTACCAAGGTCTCTTATCACACTTTCGGTGTTAAGTATACTGCCACATATGTTGTAGTTCATGGGTACAGAGTTTTTACTAAAGGGGATGACAATGCACTTTTTGGCATTGAGCTTGAGGCCATGGCTTTGACACCAGGCATCTGTCTCAGTGAGGCCCTTTTGTAGGATGTCCACATCGTTAGGAGTTTCGATTATGGCTCCTAGTTTGCAGTCATCTGTGAACTTCGTTAACCAAAGACCTTCTGTGTTAGCCTGTACTTCAGAGAAGTAGATATCAAACAGGAGAGGACCCAGGACTGAACCCTGTGGTACTCCACTTGTCACTGGTCTGAAGTCGGATTTGGAGTCTGCTACTTTCACAGTGTGGGTTCTGTCAGTGAAGCAATTGGCAACCCATCTTGTGAGATAGGGATTTATACCTAGTTTAGCGAGTTTATCTATAATTCCAGAGTGGGGGGATGGTGTTGAAAGCCTTGGCAAGATCTAGATAGGCTGTGTGAACCATCTTACCCTTGTCTATGGCTTTGGTGACTGCTTCAAAGAAGTCTATCAGGTTTAGGAGACATGTTCTGCCTTTTACAAACCCGAACTGGGTGGGGACCAGAGTTTGGAGATTACCAAAATCTTTGTTTATAAGTTCCATAATGATACGTTCCATGGCCTTGCAGACCAGGCTCGTCAGGCTAATGGGGTGGTAGATTCCGGGGTCCGTGGTGGCTCCCCCCTTGTGGAGTGGGATAATCGTCGCTGTGCGCCATTCAGCAGGCACAAAGCCTGAGGTGAGGCTATGATTGAACATGGTAATTAGGTGGGGTGCCAGTTCGTTCTGTAGTTCCTGTAGAACACAGCCTGGGATGTTGTCTGGTCCCATGGATGCTGTGTTCTTGGCTTTGGAGAGTGTGGTTTTTACCTGTGCAGCCGTGATTACTGGAACTTTGCATTATTCCGGTATAGAGATGGGCTCTTTACGGGGTGAGAGGGGAGTAAAGTTAGCACTGAACCTATCTGCCAGGATGTTGGCAATATCAGTTGGGTCTGTATATTTAGTGCCATTGTGCTGTAACTCAGAGCAGATCTGAGTGTTGCCATTGAGATTCTTGACATAGCTATAGAATGTTTTGTGGTTGTCTTTAGAATCAGTGGCAATTTTGTTTTCGTAACTAGCTTTGGAGGATTTTATCAGGGATCACAGCTTCTTACTGAGGCTGACCAGGGAGCTCCTCCACTCATGGGATTTTACTCTCTTTTGCAACAGTTTCTTCCTTCTGTTGTACAGTTTGTTTATGGCAGAGGACCACCATCCTTCCATATGCAAAAAGGGTCGTGTTTGTGATAATTCATGTCACTGTAGTGGTGCTGACACTGTTTCCCCATTTATGGGTGACAGGCATCAGCATTGTACTGTGACCTGGTATAGTACTCCTACAGGATTCTCTGGCTGTAATACTTATGAGGGACATCTAGAAAAAATCTAGAATTCTCCACACACCACCTGTCTGTTGTAAAAGGAGCACTACTCCCTCCTTTGTCATCCATAATGTCTTACCATGGAAGATCTCTGGAAAAATGGAGGAGAATTAGCACTTAAAACAGTTTTCGTGTGTTCCTACCCCTAATGAGGATCATCAATGGATATCTTATTTGTGTGACAGATGGCAAACTTTTAAAATACAGGTACTGCATAATTATGGTTCCAATGGCACTTTAAGATGTTAAACATGGCAGTTCTCCATCTCTCTGTATGCTGCTGAGAATTCAAGCTCTACAGTGACTCCATCTTCAGATGGTTAAATATGGGATGACAGTTCTCTCAACACTAACATAATTGGCTTCCCACACATGCATGGAACTGCCCAGAGCTGCTCAGGTGTGTGCACAGTACCATGTAGACATCTACCTGATGTTTATTAGGTGTGCTCATCTCACAAAGTGAGTGTTTTGGAAACAATAATGAGATGAGCAATACTTATCATAATTATCATTCCTGGGGGTACACTGCAGTTATAACAAGGTTGTTATGGTAGATGGGAGATACCACCTGGGCTCATATTCTAATTAATAATCATTACTATTTTACTGTTGTTTGTCTTGCACATATGCCATTTGCTACAACCTTAGTAAGAGTAGTTTTGTAATGTTCAAGTGTTGTTCAGTTGTACTTCTGTAATTGTTTTGCATGGAATATGTGCTTAGTATACATACCATGCCTGACATTTACTTGAAAATTGTGGGTGCACATATCTAACTGTGAGGTACAACATTATCATAATATATATGAATATATATGAATAATAGGATAGGATTATTGCACAGATTTTTTAGAGCCATGGTAAACAAGGGCATTCATTCCACTGTTTTCCATACCAACAGAGCAATTACTAAAAACAGGGTCCTAAGAAAAGTTCTGCATCTGGTGGCCCATCCATACCAACCCACAAGTCCAAATTTACAGATATGAAATATTAGGTGGGACTATATGCTCTCAGTCTCCATGATGGTTGTTAACTGTCCATGCTGCTGGCCAGCCTTTCTCTTACTGTGCTTAGGTTGAAATGGTCAGCAATGTAAGTGCAGCCAGGTGGGCAGGACCTCAGCTATGTCATGGCCCATTGCAGGGCTATTGTAATTATCCATGTTGCCACCCACCAAGCAGAAGCCATGGAATAGGAATGCTGTGCCACCGATGGCAGGACTTTGTTCAAGCTACCACTTACAGAGATGGAGCAGCTCCTGGCCTTACTGGAAGTCAGTAACACCTCCATAGAGTATCACAGTGTGATGCTGGATGTTGGGGCAGAGCTGAACAGGCCCCAGAGAGTTTCAACTGCAGATGCCTCAGGTATGTAGTGTAAATTCATAGTATCGATAGCTGCAACTCTTTCTTAACACATAGTCTGTGTAATGTTCATTACATCTGTCTGACATATAGTATGGAGGTACAACAAGGATCTCCACACTTATATGCATAAGGTATGACCAAGTGTATTACTTTCTAACATATGTTTATATATGTGCACTTATCAGCTGCATGCTTAATTGTGGTTGTGGTTCTTACTTACACTGGATACTTTTTGCTTTGGTGTATTCAAAGCTGAATCATTCTGTGGCACCAATGCTATGGAATTGTCCTTGTGTGATGTTGGAGGATCTGTAGCCTCTGATAATGATAGCAGGATTGACCTGATACAGTCAGGGGATGCAGGGCATGTGTTTAACATAGAGAGTGTGACCACTGCATTCTATACACAAACATTGGACAGCCTCTCATCCTGTAGATATCCATAATACACAAATATCTGAGAGGACAGGTTTATCAGGGAAGGATAGTGGGCCCAGTAGAGAGATGCTAGATCTGCCCCTAGTATTTGTGGGCAGGGAGGTCCACATGGGGGGCTAGTAATTGTGCTCACCAGTGATATGGTTACCACCCTCCCCTGAGGTTGTTGACTCAATGGGTACAACTCAATGTATGTGCAGGGCCATTATGGAGAAATAAGCTAGTTCCACCACAGCCATGGCAATGATAGTGAGGGTGATCCAAGCTGTGGATGCTGACTTATGGGAGTGCATCTCTCATAGGTGGGATTTCTTGGATAGACTGAATCACACATGGGATCATGCACTGTCTTCACTGGGTAACATGGCAGGGGTCAGGGACCATTATAATGGCCAGTCAGCTGCTACAGCCACAGACGTTAGCCAACATTCTCATGGATGTGTGAGATCCCACTTATGTGGTGCAAGCACTTCCATAGCAACATCCATTGTGGAGGTGTCTATGCCCAGAAAAGGCTATCCCAATGGTAATACCCATCATCATACTGACACATCCTTTAGCAGACATCAGATGAGACCATGTAGCATACCAGTATCTAGTCAAGGTTGAAATGCAGCTGCTGGCATTCACAGTTGTCATGGGCTGAGGCATGCACAGGAAACTAAACTCTTTGAAATGCATGTTGTAGACCTGTCCGTGAAGATGAGCTGCAGTGCTGCATGCTCGCACACACACACACACACACACACACACACACACACACACACACACACACACAGGCACACACAGACACACACAGGCACACACAGACACACACACACACACACACACACACACACACACACACACACACACACACACACACACACACACACACACACACACACACACACACACACACACACATATACGAACACACACACCACCACCACCATATCTCAGACATTTACTAACTCTGGCCTTTCTCCACATTAACCACACTCCAGTCCAGTTATCACATTAACCATACAAGCACTTTTTCCTTTTGTTACACCTCAGTACTCATATTCACACACTTCCCTGTAAAAAATTTGCACAAATGTACTTCCTTGACTGTCTGGGCAAGTGATGATAATTGTGCCCTGCCATTTGTAAGTTGTTAGTTGGGTTGCCTATGTCTGGTGTGCAACTTGGCCAGCCGATGCACAGTCTAGTAGTTTTGAATGCACCACCTTTACTGTAATCATACCTCTCAACTGTCCACATTTTCGCAGAATGTCTAGATTTGTGTGGCATATTTTTGGTCTGTTTCCTCATAAAATTCTAGTTTTCCAGCACATTACTGGCAAATTATTGAGGACCGAAGTCAGAAAACAATGGCAGATATTTCATTTTCAGACTTTATATCTTTCTGAAAATTCATGCTAATGCAAAACCTGTTATTCTATTGACTTTCTAAGTTTGTAAGAGCAATATTAAAAACTGTCCCTATTTTTGGGTCTTTGTCTCCTCATTATTTATGGCTTTGTTCAGATTTTTTGCCCAAGAGGTTGAGAGATATGACTGTAGTGTATCTGCTCAGCTTTTACATATGTATGTTATAAAGCTATATGCAATCCACTGCCTCATTACATGTGTCACAGCATACTGTGCCCATCTCCATCTGGCACTGTCAACTCCTGGATCTGGCTCCAATTCTGACTTCTCATCTCTTTACGGTACTGCTGCTTGTGGTGCTGGAAACTGCTGGCCTTGCAAGAGGCCACCCTGACGTAACTACTTCCTGACTGTAATATATAACACTCCACACATGGTCAGTATATTGCCACAAATGGTGGGATCATCATTCAGGGCACAATTGGATGTGTCCAGACAATGATAGCATGAATTCAGTAGCTAGAATGCATGGTCTATAATGTTTCGAGTTTGCAATAATGTATTTTCCTGGTCAATTTAATTATATTGGTTTTTGATGGGTATCATGAGCCAGGGTTATGGAGCATATCCAGCACCAAACACAAGATCCCCTGTGGGAAGTTAGCACTCACAAATGTTGATAATTGTTACGTATGCCATACATGACAGTCATAAACACTGTGTGGCCTGTAAACACATTGTAGAGGATAGGTTGTGTATTACAGACCACATGACAGTTGATGGAGTGATATCCTTTGCTGTTCACATAACTCTTTTCCAGGTCACCAGGTGGAGCCTTTATTTTAATGTGGGTACAGGCTGTGGTCCCCAAATCCTCAGGGATATGGGTTATATCTTATTTTATTTATTTATATAACATTTATTTACCAGGAAAGTCTGACTGGGATAGAGCCTATTTTCAGAGGCCTGAGGAGAAATGCCCCAGACGCATGTCTTTGGAATGTGGGAGGAAACCAGAACCCCTGGTGGAAACCCATGTGAACACAGGGAGGACATGCAGACTCTGCACAGAAGGCACACCAGCCAAGAATTGAACCAGAGAATCACTTGCTGTGAGGTGACAATGCTAACCACTGCACCAGTGTGTCACCCAACACACTCCAACATGGTGTTTGCACTCTCCTCTAGTGTATGTGGTAACCACATATGCTCCCACACTTGCTGAAATATGGCATTGAGAAATTGATGGTGCATTCTCGAGGCAGATGCTTTTGATATCCCTACTTTGTCCCTAGTAGATTGCTGAAAGGTCCCTGTAGCTGCTATATGTAGGGCAACTCATAATCTTGGTATCCACCAGAAAAGGTACTTTAGAGTGCTATAGGACTGCAGATGAAGCCAACACATTTCCACAGTTTCTTGCATGGTACCTCTGTTCAGACAGTACTGGTCCACTGTGCTGGTGTCATGAAAGGCATGAAATATTAAACAAGGTCAAAAGACCTGCTCCTGTGGGGTGAAGGTCACACACTGTTGGGCAAAGCGGTTGCAGTGAAAGAATCCTGCAGAAAATCATTTACAATAGTTGTGGTGACCCAAGAATATTTGTGCAATGTAGGCAATATGAACAAAGGGAATATGGCCAACTTCAACTTTAAGGCATGCACAGTGTCACTGCACAGAATTTAAATGTTTCTGAATTGCTCCACTATCATAGCGTATAACACAGCTAACCACATTTATTGGCCTTGCCATGTCATGTAGCTGAGTTATCTGAATCACACTAAACCTGCATATGGCCACTGCTTGCACAAGTTTCTTAGCATGATGAGGCAAAGTTTTCTGGATCTGTTTTTTTTCTCCTTTTTTCAGAAGTATCTTCAGGCATAATATTGCATTGTGCACCTGTGTCTAGTTTAAAAAATGTATCTCAACACCTAACCAAATACAAATAGCAGAGCTTTCAGGAATATTCCCTTTTTCAATGCATATAAAACTCAATTCAAATACAGAGTTTTTAAATACATCACATGACACCATCACCCAATAAGAGGTCAACTTGTTATACAGAGAACCTAAAGTTTAAAGACACAGCAATACAAATAAAAACATACATCCAAAAGCAACTTAAAACGCCCAACAGATATAGGCAGTCAATAGCAACATTTACTTCAGTTTCATTTGCTTTTATTTTAATAAAGGTTTTAACTGAAGCATTTAATCCAGGTGCATGGTCAGCCTGCAGTTTTAAAATCCATCTGTATTCAGCTAGTGCAGTGGCATTTAGAATAACACCAGTTCTTATGTTAAAAAATATATTTTGTATTACTCCAGATTTAAATGCATGGTCTGTATAATTGTCATGAATATGCTTAGCCAGGGAATTAGTACGTATATTCTTTCTTTCCTTAAATTTTCTATTAGATTTACCTATATAAAAACTAGGCATGTCATCCACACAACTAAATAAACCAGATTTTCTGTGTTACAAGTAGTAAAGCAATCAAATTCATAAGTATGCTTTGTTTGTGGATGTTCAAAAGTAACAGAAGGATCAATGTGTTTACAAAAAAACACAATTATAGCATGGAGCTGTACCTTTTCTTTTAATTCTAGTAGATTGGTCCTTCTTTCCATGTATTTCCTTATAGTATGTTTTCTGTTTCAGGTTAGAGCATTCCTAAAAGTAAAACTGGGAGATGGAGCTATTATGTTACCCATTTCTGCCATAGCAGTTAGTATGTCCCAATTTCTCTATATAATATCAGTAACACCACTAGTATTAACAGTATATTTCATGGTGCACCTAAACTTGGTGTTGTTATTATGACTTTGGTTAGTCTGTGGATGTTCTGATGAAAAATATGATTTGGGTCTACCACCTCTTTCATTAGTTACATAGTTAGATGCTTCATTCAAAAGACCTTCATCATAGCCTCTCATCTGAAATTCCTGTCTTAACATATCCAACTGCTGGTTGCATAATGTTGTACATGTAGTCAGTCTACTCACTTCTGTATATTGGCATATAACTAACCCTTTAAAAATATGACCAGGATGCATACTACAACTATGGAGAAATCTGCAAGACTGGACTTTCTTCCTGTAGAGTTATTTGTTGACATCAGCCCCTCAGTACTTATAAGTGTTCTATCCAATACACAAATCTATTCTAGAATATTTCATATTTTCATAGGTTCATAGGTAGGTACTAGGCTATTGGCCCTAGGGCCTATACAAGCCTAGCCAAAAAAGTACCCTGGCTTTCACCTCTCAAGAAAATTATTTACCTGTGCCCCTGTCAAGCAGAGCCACAGAGGTGATCTCCAGGGTGAATTTCCTATTTCCCATCCAGTCATCAAGATTTTTCTTGAAGAGAGCTAATAAAGTGCTTTGCTTGACATAGATAGGTAGTCTGTTCCAGAGTATGGGAAGTCTCTAGGACAGGAATCTATCCCTCCAGCATGTCTTGTTTATTGTGGTGAGAAGGTTTAGGTCCCTAGAGCGTGTAGCTTGGAGGGATTGGGTTTTCTTTAGGTGGAGCATGTCCAACAGCTCAGGGTTTGACATAGCTTTGTATGTTAGGCAGAGATCACCTCTGAGTAGGTGATATGCGACGGAGTAAAGCTAGATTTTTTTGAGGCGGTCTACGTAGGGCATCTGTTTGAGGCCAGTAATCCTCTTTGTGAGGTATTTCTGTGGCCTTTCCAATTATTGTAGATGTCTTGTGAGGTACATATCAAAAGGGGCGTTGTACTCTCTAATGGGTCTGATGAGTGACAACTAGAGGGGAACAATGACCTCTTTTTTCCTGGATGAGAAGCCTTCTGTGATGAGGTGTGCCACGTAGAAGGATTTCCTGACTACTGTGGAAATGTGTTTATCAAAGGAGAGGCTACTGTCCACCTGTGTCCCAAGGTCTCTTATCACACTTTTAGTGTTAAGTAGACTACCACCTATGTGGTAACTCATGGGTACAGAGTTTTTACCAAAGGGGATGACAATTCACTTTTTGGCATTGAGCTTAAGGCCATGGCACTGACACCAGGCATCTGTCTCTGTGAGGCCCTTCTGTAGGATGTCCACATCAGTTGGGGACTCAACTATGGCTCCCAGTTTGCAGTCATCTGCGAACTTCATTAGCCAAAGGCCATCTGTGCTAGCCTGTACTTCAGAAAAGTAGATACCAAACAGGAGAGGACCCAGGACTGAACCCTGAGGTACTCCACTTGTCACTGGTCTGAAGTCGGATTTGGAGTCTAATACTGCCACAGTGTGGGTTCTGTTAGTGAGCCAGTTGGCAACCCATATTGTAACATAGGGATTTATACCTAGTTTCATGAGTTTATTTATCATTCAAGTGTAGGGGATGGTGTCAAAAGCCTTGGCGAGATCTAAATAGGCTGTGTGAACCACCTTACCCTCATCTACGGCTTTGGTGACTGCTTCAAAAAAGTCCATCAGGTTTAGAAGACATGATCTGCCTTTTACAAACCCGAACTGAGGTGGAGTCCAGAGGTTGGAGATTGCCAATATCTTTGTTTATAAGTTCCATGATGATATTTTCCATGGCCTTGCAGACTAGGCTCATAGGCTAATGGGGTGGTAGTTCCTGGGGTCCATGGTGGCTCCTCCTTTGTGGAGTGGGATAACAGTCACCGTATGCCATTCAGTGGGCACAAAGCCTGAGGTGAAGCTGTGATTGAACATGGTGTTTAGGTAGGGTGCCAGTTCATTCTGTAGTTCATGCAGAACGCAGCCTGGGATGTTGTCAGGACCCATAGATGCTGTGTTCTTGGCTTTGGAGAGTGAGGTTTTTACCTGTGCAGCTCTGATTTCAGGAACTTTGCATTCTTCCGGTATAGAGATTGGCCCTTTGGGGGGCGGGGGTGGGGGGTAAAGTTAGCACTGAACCTATTTGCCAAGATGTTGGCAATATCAGTTGGTTCTGTATATTTAGTGCCATTGTGCTGTAACTCAGAGCAGATCTGAGTGTTGCCACTGAGATTCTTGACATAGCTATAGAATGTTTTGTGGTTGTCTTTTGAATCAGTGGTGATTTTGTTTTCATAATTAGCTTTGGAGGATTTTATGAGGGATCTCAGCTTCTTATTGAGGCTGACCAGGGAGTTCTTCTAGTCATGGGATTTTACTCTTTTTTGCAACAGTTTCTTTCTTCTGTTGTAGGGTTTGTTTATGGCAGGGGACCACCAGATTGGCTTCCTTTTTTTGGAGGATAGCATCTTGGTTCTGTTAGGGATAGCATGATCCATGCACTTGTGTAGGTGCTTATAATGTGCCTTTGTGTAGGATTCAGCAGTCGTACCTCTATTGTCCGGCTGCATGGGTGTCGTGAAGTTTGTCACTTCTGTCTTGAAACGTGAAGTTGGCTTTGGAGAAATTATTTAGTGTGGTTTCCCTAATGGGGGTGGGGGAGGGATGTGGATGTCTAGGCTGATTAGCTTGTGGTTGAATCTGACCAACAAGGAGATGACCTCTAGTCTGGTAAACCCTTCACCCATGTTGGTAATGACCAGGTCCAGGATATTGCTGCCCCTCGTGGGGGTGTGGCTAAGTTGATCCAAGGCATTTGAATTTATGAATTCCAAAAAACGTTGAGCAAAAGAGTTGGTGCATGAATAGTTTTCCCAGTTGATGGTGGGGTAGTTGAAATCACCCAGTATTAGGGTGTTGGGTTGTACCCTAATATTTTCCAGTGTTTCAAGAAATGTGGAGTGGGACTCCTGGGGCATGGTGGGGGATCTTTAGCAAGTTATAATTTGGATTGCAGTCTTGCCTAGAGTTAGTTGCACTTGGATAATCTCGGATGCGTTATGCTGAGCAACTAGCCTGGAGGTGTGGGTATCTTTGATGAATATGGACACACCTCCACCTTTAGTGTTTCAGTCTAGGTTAGATGGCCGAAAGGTATGGTATGAATTATAGCCCGGTAATGCAGGGGTGCTCTCTGGAACCTTGAAGCAGGTCTCAGTCACTGCACAGATGTCGATGTTCTCCATTTTTAGGAGTGCCTCGAGTGAGTGCATTTTGAGGTTTAGACTTCTAGCATTGAGTAGCATTATCCTCAGATTTTGCTTGCATCTACCTGTTACAGTGGTGGATTTGTCTTTTGAACCTTGCCTAAAAAAGGCACTATAGGGGCAGCAAGAGCCTTAGCCAGTATCCAGAATCACAAGGGTGACAGATGCAGGCCATCTCTGGGCAAAGCATTGTGGTTTGTTGATCATGTCATCTCAAGCAGACAGATAATGGATCCCCTTAGAATGACACCAGAAGCTTAGCCAATTGTTGAAATCAATCATTTTGTCCTTGTACTGTGGTATAATTCTGGGTGATGGCAGAATGCTACTCAGGGCTAGGGTCATACCTGCCTGCGCTACAAGATCGGAGAGCTCCTCCGTGTCTCTTTTCATGTAGACCAGGGAGGTAGATCTCAGGTCTTTCACACCAACATGGACAATGGCAGAGTCATATATGTACTTGTTGTGGAGTGACTTGAGTGTATGCGTTATGTGGTGAATCCTGGCACCCGACAGGTAACTTTATCCTTGTTTAGCCTGGTAAGTGGGACATCGGTGTGCCTGACTCTAAAGTCTCTGATGACTAAAGTGTTTGGTACATTGTTTTGCCTTAGGGGCTGTTTTTGGGTGTTACACTGGTGCTGTGAGCTGTGTGTCATTTTGGTGGTAATTGGTGTTTGTTTGCGTATCAGCTTCGGAGGTCCTCGTTTCTTGGGTAGGTTAATGTTAAGGGCCTCCGCATATGTGGGTTTTGTGTTACTATGTGTGGGTGCTGATGGTGTGGGTTCTGTAGGGCTATGTATTGCTTGAGGTGTAGTGCAGATGTTTACCTTCTCCTCTTGACTGTCTAGCACAGTCTTGGCTGGAGAGAGCTTTGCTTCCAGTTTAGCTATGTAATTGCATTTCTCACAAGTTGTAGTATTTGGTGGTAGGAGGAGGGGGTTGTCTGTGTACATGAGGCAATTGCTACATTGCCCCAGTATGCCCAGATTCACTAAGTGGACAGGAGAAATCACCGGAAGCTGACCCTTGGACATGCCTGGTTTGGTGCTTTATAGTACAAGTGCTGTTTTTCCTTACTTTGGCAAGGTACTTGCAGGTTAGGTTCTTTAGTAGTTATGATTGAATTTTAGTGCTTGTATTAGTATACAGCTTCTTTAGTGCTTTCTAGCTGTACTAGAGCAAGTGCTAGTCACAGGGATTCAGAGTTTAGTGCTACTACTGAAAAAAGAACAAGTTCTAACGGAAAATTTGAAGAGCAGACTTTCTGGCACCGGAAATAGATTAATCCTAGCTAAGTGGCACTGCACGGTGCGCAAACCCGGGCAAACACAATTTGAAACAAATTGTCTGGCAAAGTGCAATGTGCAAATACGGCAGAAATGCAAGTTAATAATTTAACACAGTTGTAAAACACTTATGGCCAGGTGCGGCAACCAAAAACAAGCAGAATACAGATCTTTTTATCAATTTAAGTCTTTCTCTCTCCTTTCTGCTGCTGCAATTCTCTGCTGGATGCCCCACGAGGATCCGCCGAGGAATATACAAGCGCAAACCCGGGCAAACATGGGTTTTAAAGCAGGAAGTTGAAAGGGATAGATGCAGCCCAAAACCGCCAATAGTACAACAAACTAGAGCTGGAAACTACTCCCCTAGCAATAGATAGGTTGTTTAGAGTTTACCACTGCCACTGATAGGCTACAAGACTACCCTCTATCCCTGCAAGGTCTGGTCCACTCCCAACAAAAAAATAGAGTCCAGAAGTCAGCAAATCTGGGATCTGGACTATACTTTTTTAAGGAAAGGTGGGAAATGAGGAAGCAGATAGGATTTTTGTAGAAGATAGTTTTTTTTGTTTGTTTTTTTTAAGTAGGGAAGTAGCAAAAGCACAAACAAAATACACTTACAAAGCTCTAAAAGGCTAGTGCACACGAGTGTGTAGCCTGTAACAGTAAATTACAGTTTGAAACAAATGGTCTGGCAAAGTGCAATGTACAATTATGGCAGAAAAGCAAGTAAATAATTTAACACACTTGTAAAACACTTATGACCACTTACGATCAGGTGCGGCAACCAAAAACAAGCAGAATACAGAGCTCAACAAAATTTGTAGCCATTTCCAAGAATCAAACATGTTCTTGTATTTCAATTTCATCACCCCTCCATACAAAAAAATATTGTCAACAAAACATTTATAAAATAGAATTTTATCAGTATAGTTATTTGTTGAATCAAATACATGCATACTCTCCTGTTCACATAGGGCTGTTAGCATAAGTATTTGCTATTGGTACACCGATATCAACACCTGATACTTGATGGTACAGCTGCTCTCCAAATAGGAAAATATTACATGTTAGTACGACTTCTAAAAGAGCACAAATCATTTCTGTTTTCTCATTTGCGAATGCTGTGTTCTTACATAAATATACTCTCACACCACCCTGTATGCCATATTTATTAGGGGTGACAGTGAGCAATGAGTTGACATCCACTGTTACAAAAATAAACTGGGCAGTCTCATTCATAGAATGCCACTGCTAAAGTTGTTCTAAAAAATCGTTAGTATCACAAATATAACTTTGAAGATTGTTGAACAAGGGTTTTAATTGTTCTTCTAAAAAAATTTAAATGGGCTCAATTACCCATCCCCTCCCAGACATGATAGGTGGCATCAGGTGGCGCAAGTGATCTTCATGTATTTTAGGTAAAACAAGAAGTTGAATAGTTCACATGTAATATCATCTTGTACCTGAAGCTCATAAATAACATCATTAATCCTACATATTATGTTATTCACATTACTCCTATTTAATAAAAAGGAAAGGAGAAAAGATAGATGATCTTGAAAATCGCTCAAGAAGGATTAACACCTGGATAACTGGAATATAAGAGAAAGTAAGTAACAGTAAACTGGAGTTTTCATAAAGCAGTTATTACAGGATAGTTTCACGATACCATGAAATCAAGAAACACTAACTGAGAGGATACATAGAGTGGAATGTTCAAGCAACAGCAATAAACAGATCCAGGCATGGTTTGGCATGTTTCCATTCATTTGCTGTAAAAAATGAAATAATAAGGCAAGCAAAAAGTCTTAAAATTAACCATTTTGGGGGGAAATTTCATAAAGTTTGCTGTGGATTACTCAGAAACACTCAGTAGCAGAAAGCTATATCGGAACCATTAAATGAACTGAGTATGAATGCAGCAGCTGCATGGTTCTAATACCCTGCATTTGTGGACGCACAGCAGCAGGATGGGGAAATACACAGGTACACAATGTTCAAAAGTTTAAACAAAGGCATCAGACAACTAGATAGTAAAGCAAAAATCTGAATCACCTGGAAATAATAGATTGGGGAATCAACTTTAGACATAGAAGACATGATGCAGAGACACTGGGAGTATTTGCATTGCCAGATGCTGAAAACCCCTGCAGGAAAGAAGATGAGACCAGGAAGTGCAGAGGGCCACATCCCAGTAAAAGTGATGAACAGGAAATAAACAAATCACAAAGGCAACTACAAGGAGATGAAAAAAGAGACAAGATGGTGTTGGGGAAGTAAGTTAAATAATTATATCAAAGGAGATTTAAGCACAACAAATAGAAAGAAGTAGAAGCAGAGACAGAGAAGGGAGGGTTCTAAGGAGATGTAAGGATGGTGTGACAGATGATTAAGGTGATGCAGAAGTGTACTTCTGGACAAATGAGAGGCTAAACAAGCTGGACAGACAAAGTCAAACAGGTGGAAGGCAGGAATGCAGAGGAAGTGAAAGTGACTGCAGAAAGAAAGAAGCATTAAATAAGCGGAATGTGGAGTACTGAAAACCAGGTAACTTTGGGCATGGCAGGAAGAATTATTAAAAACCAGATCTTTACCTTGTGAAATGCCCCAGGAAAAATTAACATCAAAACTTTACAAACAATGGGAGGAACTGAATGTATTCCCAGGACAATGATGGGTAATGCACTCAAGAGGGCATAGGGGAAAGCTTCCAAGGTAAGCAGTATATATTTTAACTACTTAATAAATTGCAGTAGACAAATGTTTAATATCTAAGTCTAAGAAGAAGTAAGTAATAATTGCTGCTGTAATAGGAGGGACATGAAAATGAATGTATAGGAGTAAACGGGGAGAAAAGTAAGGTAAAGAATAACTTGCATACAAATACGAAATAAAGGAAGGATGGTGAATAAGTAGCTTCTTAAGGAGCTATAAGACTGCAAGGAAAATAAAAATGTTGGGCTATTACACCAGACCTGTGAATGACAGTGGAGGGATGAGTTCAGTCAATGGGAATGCTGTGATATAAAAAGATGATGACAGGAGTACTGAGTTGTCATGCAGTGTATGAGTGTGCAGGACAGCTGGAAGGGAGCAAACTAAAGTTTTATAAGGCCCATGTCTTGGGGATGTCCATGTATATGCAAGAGCTAAATGGCAGGGATCCAGAGGCTATGGATGGGGAGGAGGGGTCTGAGTGCAGGCAGCTGCCAAAGAATATTCAGCTCAGGGGGTAAGCCTGGAAGAAGGGTATGCTGGATGGCAGCAATGGGGAATGTGGGGAGGGGTGGGCAAAAGCAACAAGGAAAATACATGGAACATTGAGAGTTCATCATATCCTGCCAGAAGATGGAAAATACAAGAAAAGTTAAAAGGGTTGGAGGAGATATTGTTATATTACAAAGACAAAAATGAAAAATCAGAGATTGAGAGAAGATACTATTTATTTATTTATTCCAGTTTGATGACCGGGGAGGTCCACTAGCCCGTTTTCAGTGGAAGCCTGGGGAGAAAAGCTCCACAATACATAGTTTAGTTTCATTAATTAATTATAAAGAATCTTTGCATTACAAATAACAGGTAGCATTCGAAAAAAGAAAACAAATAATTACAATTTTGTTTAGGAGAGAAAGACAGGCAAATAGCATGGTGGCTACATATTACAGTTTAGTTATTTATACAATCTACATTTTTGAGTGAGGTTAGCTTGGTGTGAAGGTTAGCAAGGAGTATAAGCAGAGGAGAGGTATGGGGTGAAGAGTACAGTTGCATTTCCTGTTTGAATAAAGATAAGAATGAAGTAGAGTTTTAAAATTTTCAAGGTTGTCACAGGTCCTCAGTGAAGAGGGGAAAGAATTCCATTTTTTAGCTAAGGAGAAGAATAGCAGAAGCTGACCAGCTGGGCTCTTGGGTTTGTGGACAGTGATTAGGTTTTGGTGGGTAGATCTAAGGGTTCTCTGGGGGGTATATGGTTGTAGAATATTGTATAGAGCAGGGCAATTAGTAGGTTGGAACAGTAATCTGTGGGCTGTGGTGATTTGGAGAAAGTCTAGTTGGTTGGGGAGTTCAAGCCAGTTTAATGAGTGAAGGGAGGTACAATGATGGGAGGAGGATTTGGCTTTGGTAGCAAATCTGGAGATTTTATTGTAACATACTTCCAGTTTGGAGGAGAGAGTAGAGGATAAATTAGTAAGCAGAGGAGTGCCATACAGTGGAGCGGGAAGGAGATAGGTCATGGCAAAAGTTAGTCTGGTGGCAGGAGAGAGGAAGTAGCTGTTTCTGAAAAGTAGGCCAAGTTTTATGTGGGTTTTCTTAATGTTTAGCTGGACGTGAGTGTTAAATTTCAGGTGTTCATCAATGGTGACACCAAGAAGTTTGGCAGAGGGAACGACTTCTATAATGGAGTTGTTTTGGTTGGTAATTTGAAGTGAGTTGTTGTCAACAGGGTAAGTTTTTGAAGGAGAGAACAGAAGGATTTTAGATTTGTTGGCATTTAGTGAGAGGTGATTTTGGAGCATCCAGTTTTTGGTGGTTGAGAAAGCTGTTTGTGTCAGTAATTGGAGATCTGTTAGGTTAGAGGTACTGCAGATCAAAGTAGAATCATCGGCATATTGCACAATGTTGGTATTCGGTATGGTTTTGTGAAAGTCATTAATAAAGATGTTGAATAGCACTGGGCCAAGTATGGATCCTTGGGGTACTCCAGTGGGGGTAGGAAGGAAAGTGGAGGTGTCTTGGCCCCATTTTACAGCCTGAGACCTGTCTGAAAGATAGCTGGAGAACCAGGAAAGTGTCTTGTGGGAGAGATTAAGATTAGACAGATGATTTAGGAGGTGGGTATGAGAGATGGTATTGAAAGCTTTAGATAAGTCCAGCAGAACTATGGATACTATTTTACCAGTGTCACAAGCTAGATTAACAGTATGTAAGAAGGAGAGAAGGGCGGTGTTGGTACTGTGTCCTGGGTGGAAGCCATGTTGGGTAGGAGAGAGTACCTGGTTTTTGGTAAGGAATGGCATGAGCTGAAGGTGGATGCATTTTTCAAGCAGTTTGGAGATTGGGGAGAGGATGGCTGTGGGGCAGAAATTTGTGATGTTACAGTTTTTGCCACCCTTGTGAAGTGGAAGAATATAGGCAGCATGCCATAGTTTGGATACATAGGATTCAAGTAGGGATCTATTGATCAGAATGCTGATAGGGAGAGCAATTCCATCGGTGGCTATTTTTAAGAAGGAGGATGGAATGTTGTCGGGGGCATTAGAGCATGGTTGTAGTTTTGAGAGTGTTTCTTTATAAGGTAGGTGGAGGCGAGTTTCAGTTCAAAGGTAGGGGGAGGGGGAGAAGAGGTTGAGGAAGATTGAGTGTGGTGGTGTAGAGGGTTATTGTTGGTAAAGGTCTTGGTCAGCTCAGCAATAGAAGTGGTGAAGAAGGAATTGAATAGTGAGGTAATTTCAAGGTCATATTTGCTGCTGTCGGGACAGGGGTTGTTTTTAGTACCTGGGCTAAGGAGGGAATTAATTGAGTTCCAAAATTGTTAGGGGTTTTTTGGATGATTTACTTGTAGTTTGATGTAGTAAGACTTTTTGTCTCTAATGACTTGTTTTTTTGGTTAGGTTTCTTAGTTGTTTATATTTAAGTAAGATTTCAAGTTGTTTATATTGGAGGTATGTTTTCCAGGTTTTATCTCTTTGTAGCATAATCTTTTTGGTGTCTTTACTAAGCCACGGGGTGGTCTTAGTTTTTACACTTTTCATTCTTATTGAAGCTAGGGAGTTGTGGACATTTAAGAATGTTGAATTGAAAAATTCAACTGTTGCGTCTAATGGAAGAGTTTTTTGGGGGCTCCAGTTAGTTTGCTTAAGGGAGTCAGAAAAAGTAGTAGGATTAAAGTTAAAGAGGTTACGAGTATGAATGAAGTGGTGGGAGTGTGGGGAAGTGAAGGTAGCTCGATGGGTGAAGGCTGGGAGGTGGTCTCCTAATGGATCAGGAATGACACCAGATTTTATGACTATATTAGGATGATATACTAGGATCCAGTCTGGTATGGAGCCGGGGGGTGGTGATTGACATGGTGGGATTAGGGTTATTGATTTTGTTCCAATCAATATTTACATCTCCCAATATGTAGGTTTCTAGCTTAATATTAAAGGAGGTCCAGGAAAGGATGTCTTCCAGGGTAGTGGTGCTGTTACCTGGAGGAATATAGAGGGAAATGAAGCAGGTGCTTTTATGGTTATTTATTTTTAGTAGGCCAGTTACAAGTTCAGCATTATTAAAAGAAGGGATGGGATTAGGATATGGAGTAATGGACAACTGGTTGGAGTAGATTAATGCTACACCACCACCTCTCCTACTTAAGCAGTCAGATCTAAGAGCTTGAAATCCAGGGGGAAGAAATTCAGAGTCACTTATATGAGGTTTTAACCAGGTTTCTGAGATAGCTACAATATCAGGAGAGTTGTGATTGAGCCAGGCATGAAAGAGAGTTAATTTACTTTTTAAACTTTGGGCAGTGATGGTGAGGAATTTGAGGTATTTACAGGTGGATTTATTGTTGGTGCTAGGGTGGTTTGTCGGAGAGAAGTTTGGTCCTGGATAATGGTGAATGTCACTGGCTAAGCAACGCTAAGTGAGAAAAGGAATACAAATCTTTGGTTTGTACTTTGATAGTTGTGCCTGGCAGTGAGTAGGTTTAAGTTTGTAGTACTTAATTGGGACTGGGAAAAGCTTTACTTTTAAGTGGAGGATAGGGTGGGAGGCAACTAAAGAGGCAGAAATGTTGTGGAAGTGTGTTGTGAAGGGGAGGTGGGAAGGAGGAGGGGGAGGGTGTAGATGGAAGTTGGTATAGGAGGTAGCATGGTATAGAGGTAGTAGAAGAAGGATGAGGAAAGATGTGGAAATAAGGATTTTAGGTGGAAGAGAAAGCATGGTAGGTGGAGTCTGTCAGATGTAGTAGACAGGAGGGTAATGGGACTTAGGTGGGTGTGGGGTATAATAGTGATAGTCAGGTAGGATGGAGGAAGGGGCGGAGAAAAAGTGTTCAAGGTTTGGCTGGTAATGAGAGGGAGGGATTTCTAGAGGAGAATAAATGTAGGAGCACTGGGGGTGGGTGGGATATGGGGCTAGGGTAGGGGAGCGGAGTGAGCCTGCAGGGCGAACAGAGCAGGATAGAGCAGAAAGGCGAGAAAAACCAGCAGAAAAAGTATCAGCCACCTATTGATTATACTAGGTAGTTTTCCAAGACTAGAAAACAAAAAATACAGGAGGGGAGAGGGTATTTAATGGTCTGTGGTAGGCTGCTGATTCACACACACTGAAAGTGCAGGCTAACATATATAAGTAGTAATAGGTAATTAAAACTAGTGTAAGGCTACATACAACTACATAATGGGAGAAGTGTACAACAAGGTGGGGTGAAAGATGAAGGCAGAAATTGCATTTCCTAGGGGTTTCAGACAATCACAGGCAAAGTGATAAAAAGTGGGAATGGACGATGGATTATGTGGTAGGGAAGAAGGTTCATGCTGGACAATGGGAAACATATATGCACCAAACAGGGATAAAGAAGGATTCTACAAGAAGTTTTTGGTAATTGGACACTGCCAAGCAGAAATGGAATATAGATAAAAGGGTGGGGGGGGGGTTACAATGTCCACACAGAAGTAGAAAAGGACGGGTTGTATGGAAGAGGGATTATAACAAAAATATGAGGCAAGAACTATCCCAAGCAATGAAAGAGGGAGGATGGTTAAACTTATGGAGAAAATGTTTTCAACTGTGAGGAAATATACATTCACAAAAAAAAATTGTACAAGCAAGGAGGTTAGGCAGGTTCTTAGGGAAAGAAAGCCGAATAAAAATAATGGAAGAGATAAAAATACTGTGTTTCAGATCATGTAGCAATGAGACATAAGGTACTTTTGCAGCAACAGAAAACAATGAGAGATGGTGGTTATTATTATTTATTTATTAATGACACACAGTTTAAACGCTCTTTCTTTGCAGTATATTATGTTAATGCTTTGCATTAACTGGAATGCTTTTAAAAACGTGATTGACTCTTTGCTCTACAGTACTCCAGTGTCTCCCCCAATAAGGTTAAATATGATTTATTAGAGATGATTTAATTGGTTAAGGACTGATTAAAAAGGAAATTGTGTTAAATTGTTTCAAACTCTTAAGTAGTCCAGAGGCCACCATTATTCCCTTGCACAAAGGTGGTACTTACACTGACTCCGAGAACTATAGACCTATTAGCCTGACCAGCCTTATCTGCAAGACCGTGGAGTGAGTCATCATAGACCTTATCAGCAAAGATATAGGTAATCTCCAAACACTTGACCCTATTCAGTTTGGATTTGTCAAGAGGAGATCATACCTGTTAAATCTGGTGGACTTATTCAAGACAGTATCCAAGGCCTTGGATGAAGGGAAATCTGTGCATACAGCTTACCTAGACTTAGCCAATGCTTTTGACACTATCCCCCACTCAGGCATCATTGACAAACTCACTCAGCTAGGTATCAATCCTTATATTGTTAGATGGGTTGCTACGTGGCTCAAGGATAGAACCCTTATAGACAAAATAGGGGAATCCACCTCCAACAGTAGACCTATAACCAGTGGTGTTCCACAGGGATCAGTCCTAGGACCTCTACTGTTTGGAATCTATTACTCTGAAGTACAAGCAAAAACTAAACGTCTGTGGCTGACAAAGTTTGCTGATGACTGCAAACTGGGAGTGGTCATAGGATCCCCAAATGATGCCAACATCCTACAAGAGGGTCTTGCACAAACAAATGATTGTTGTCAAATTCATGGCCTAAAACCCGAATGCAAAAAAAAAGAATTATCATCCCTTTTAGTAAGAGTGATGATCCTGCTAACTACCACATCAATAGCAACACCCTAAGTATGCACTCAGTGGTGAGAGGCCTGGACTCACAAGTTAACAGGAACCTTACCTTTGATCACCATGTTTCCACAGTGGTAAGAAGGACATTCTATATTGCTCATTTCATAAGTAAGGGCATTGCCGTCAGAAAAAAATGAAGTTATAACCTCCCTGCTCTCCTCCCTCATCAGGCAAATAATTGAGTACAATGCCCCTTTCGGTATGTACCTTTCGGAGCACCTGCAGTAACTGGAGAGACCACAGAGATTCCTCAAAAGGAAAATTCAGTGTTTTCAGCATCTGCCCTATGTGGATCATCTGAAATCACTGTCACTTTATTTTGTTTCATACAGACTGCTCAGAGGTGATCTCTGCCTTGTGTATAAGGCAATCTCTGACCCTGTGTTATTGGAATTGCTGCATATCCGCAATTCAAGTGGTGCACGGGTTACTCGCTCAAAAGATCTTAACCTGCTAAGTGGCATTAATGAATTCGCTATACAATCTCAAAATACTGAAATGTCGAATTTCAATCGAGACTGAATAGTCGAAAAACCACATACACGAAAACTCGCAATCATGAACACTACAATTGCGACCATTCAAACACACACACAAACCAGGACATAATCACACACACACATACACCTGCCTAACTAAACAAACATAACAACACCCACAAACACACTTAACCTACCTATAAGCAGGGGGGCAAGCACCCCTGCACCCCCCCACCCCCCACTTATATATTCTAACTCTGAGGTCATACTAAACACACAAACACACAAAAAACACACACTCACACACACTAAAATCCCTACCCATTATCCTCAAACACACAACACTTACCTGAAACCCCAGATAAATCCACAAACTGCACCACAAGTCACAAACGTAACAGCACGATAGTGGCGGATTCGACATTTGCAGATTCGGCATAGTGTAGTTTCGGTTAACTAAACTTTAACTATTCAGTCTCGACGTACTGAATTTCAACATTTCAGTACATCGAGATTGTCTGTTGTATCCAACATTAATAGAACCTGCTGGAGGGACAGATTTGTCTCCCAGAGGTTACCATACCTTTGGGACAGACTCCCACTTCATGTCAAACAGAGTACCTCATTGGCCCTCTTCAAACACAGTCTGGATAATTGGATGGATAACCGTAAATTCATCCTACAGATTTCACCTGTGTCCCTCTTAGACAGGGGCAATAGGTGCTGATCATAGAAATAAGGGTAGAACTTAGCTAGGCTTGTAAGGACCCTAGGGCCATTAGCCTAGTAACTTCCTATGATCCTATGAAAGCTCTTAGTTTTTTTTTTTTTTTTTGTATTTTGTTGTGTTATTGAGTTCAGATAATGGGTGTTTTAAATTAAGGAGCCGTTTGCCTTAGCAGTAATTCAGTATAGTGTTCTGATACATTTGGACTTCCCAACATGTGTAGAATGCAGTGTTTGTACTAAAGTGCAATAAGACTACAAAAACTGGTTGCTGTAATTTCATTCAGAAAAGTGTTCTGATAAATTTGAGCTTGCCACCACGAGAAGAATACAGTACCTATATCAAAATGTGGTGTATCCTTCATATTGTTCAGGCTGGTTTTCATTGATGACCCAAAAGTTTTATAGAGACCTGGGAAACAAAGAAAAATGAGTAGAAATGCAATCAAAAAAGAAGAAATAACCACACTTTGGAGAAATATGTATGAAAATTCTGTTGAACATTACAAAGATGCTGAATGGATAAGGACATTGGAGCCAAAGGCATGGCCTTAAACTCAATGCAAAAAAAAAAATTATTATCATCCCTTTTGGTAAGAGAGATATTCCTGCTAACTACCACATCAATAGCAACACCCTAAGCACACACTCAGTGGTGAGAGACCTGGGCACACAGGTAGACAGCAACCTTACCTTTGATTACCCTGTCTCCACAGTGGTAAGAAGGCCATTATATATTGCTCATCTCATAAGTAAGGGCAATGGCTCCAGAAAAAGAGAAGTTATAACAATTCTGTACTCTTCCCTCATTAGGCCAGTAATGGAGTACAATGCCCCTTTTGGTATGTACCTTTCCAAGAACTTGCAGCAATTGGAAAGACCACAAAGGCTCCTCACAAGGAAAATTCAAGGTTTTTAACATCTGTCCTATGTGGATCATCTGAAATCACTGTCACTTTATTCTGTTTCAGACAGACTACTCAGAGGCAATCTCTGCCTTGCATATAAGGCAATCTCTGTCCCTGCTTTATTGGAAATGCTGCATATCCACAAATCATATAGTACGCGGGTTACTCGCTCTAAAGACCTTAACCTCATATGTGACATTAATAGAACCTTCTGGAGGGACAGATTTGTCTATGAGAGGTTACCACACCTTTGGAACAGACTCCCACTTCATGTCAAATGGAGTACTTTACTGGCTCGCTCAAAACGCAATCTGAATGATTTGATGGGTAACCATAAATTCCCCCCAGAGGGGTGGACAGGGGCAATAGGTTCTGATCAAGGAAATACAGGTAGAACTTGACTAGGCTTGCAAGGGCCATAGCCTAGTAACTTCCTATGATCCTATGAAAGCTCTTAGTTTTTTTGTATTTTGTTGTTTTATTGTGTTCAAATAAAGTGTGCTTTAAATTAAAGAGCCATTTGCCTTGGTCGTAATTCAGTATAGCGTTCTGATATATTTGGACTTGCCACTATGTGTAGAATGCAGTGTTTGCACTGCAGTGCAGTAAGAATTCTAAAACTGTTGCCATAATTTCTTTCAGAAAAGTGTTCTGATAAATTTGAGCTTGCCACCATGCGAAGAATACAGTGCCTATATTGAAGTATGGTGTATCCTTCATAGCATTCAGACTGGAATTCATTGATGACCCAAAAGTTTTATAGAGACATGGGAAACAAAGAAAAATGAATAGAACTGCAACCAAAAAAGAAGAAATAAGCACATTTTGGTGAAATATTTATGAAGATGCTTTGGAACATAACAAAGATTCTGAATTGATAGAAAAATTTAAAGAAATAGAATGGAGTTCTAATGAAGAGGATATGAAAAGGGATAAAGTAAACGCCAGATAAATTGAAACAAAATTAAGAAAAGTTCCTAAATGGAAATCTCCAGGCCCAGACATAGTACCAAACATGTCTAAAAGTATATATATATATATATATATATATATATATATATATATATATATATATATATATATATATATATATATATATATATATATATATATATATATATATATATATATATATATATATATATATATATATATATATATATATATATATATATATATATATATGGGTCTAGGACAGTCTACCGAAAGACTGTTTCACCGAAAGTGAAACGGGCTGTCACAGTTTCGTGAAAGCACTTTTTAACGAAACAAGTGCTTTTGCGAAATTTTCGTAAAAGTACAGGGAATCGGGGGGAAGTGGTAGTGGGCGAGATCGGACTACAGTGGGGATAAGGGAATATTCCCTTTTCCCCACTATAGTGCGATCTCGGAGTGAGAATATTAAAGTATGAGGGGTGTGGGGGTCACAAGTAGATTTTGTGTTTTTTTTTTTAACATACTTTAACGAAAGCGCTTCTTCAATGAAAGCGCTTTCATTAGTGTCTTCGTGATAATGGATTCAGGCTTTTGATCTTTTGATCAAAAGTCCTAGATCCATACACACATACAAAGATTTAGCCCTGAGTCAAAATACGTATGTGTGCATCTCAAACACACATCAACCTGGCTACTAATATGAAAAATTATACTTCTCCTAAAGAGTGAACCAGTAAGCCATCATAAGAATTGATGGATAGAAAAATTAAAAGAAATAGAAAGGAGTTCTAATGAAAAGGATATGAAAAGGGATAAAGTAATGGCCAGAAACTGAAACATTATTAAGAAAAGTTCCTAAATGGAAAACTCCAAATTTGGCTAAAAGTATATATATATATATATATATATATATATATATATATATATATATATATATATATATATATTTATAAAAACACATACAAAGATTTAGCCCTGAGTCAAAATACTTATGTGCGCATCTCAAACACACACCAACCTGGTTACTAATAGGAAAAATGATACTTCTCCTAAAGCGTGAACCTGCAAGCCATCATAAAAAAATAGAGCAATAACTTGCCTTCCTATAATACACATACTATTTATGGGAATTGATGCAGACATACTTTAAAAAAATCAATCATGGCAATAGGACAAAAGGGTAAGAAAACAAAGTGATATGGAACAAAGGATCATTTGTTGCAAAATAAAAGCATAATAGAGAATTTAAAAAGGTAAAGAATGTAAAAATGTCATGGATAGATTACAAAAAAAAAGACAGCTTCCCACATTCATAGAAAAAAAGAATGCTTACAGATGTTTACGATACACCTTATATTGATCAATTACATAACAGCGACCATGAAACAGTAACAACCTCCTTTGCAGTTAAGCAAGATAAAGGGCAAATTATGATCCCAAGGATAACATTTAAAAAGTGAATATTCCAGTGTGATTCCCTGTCACTACTGTGGTTTTGTCTTGCCTTTAACCCATTAAGCTGTTTATTTAACAGATTAGCTCATGGTTACAATTTGTTTAAAGACTTCTCATCTACTTTTTGTAGATGATTTAAAGCTGTATAGGTCATTAGAGGAAGAGTTGAAAGCACAACTGCAAGTGGATAAATCTTTTTCAGATCATATAAGAATGTCATTTTGTCTTGATAAATGTACAAAAGCAACATTTAAAGCAGGGAAGCTACAGTACCAAGAAAATGTCAGTCTGGGAGAGGAATGTGATATGAAGGAACTTTAGCAGGAAGTAGTGCATAAATATCTGGGAACTGATAAAGGACTGGCCATAAAACATAAACTAATGCAAATAAAACTCAGTGAGGAATACTTTAGAAGAGTAAAACTAATACTGAAAACTGTCTTGGCATCTAAGAATAAAGTCCAAGCTGTAAACCAAATTGCTCTTCTTGTTTTAACTTATAGTTTTGTTGTGATTGACTGGTGCCAAAAGGCAATGGATCAGTTGGACAGGAAAACAAGAAAAAAAACGCTTCATGCTTATCAACTGATATATAAAATGAGTGTATATCAATATTATATATTCCCTACTCTGAAGAGGTATGTGCCTTCTTGAAATTAATTACATGTATAGATCTACAGTTGTGGGCCTGAATATGTATCTGCATATCTGCTGACCTTACCAGGTCCAACCATAGTGAAAGTTTTTAACCATAAAGAGAAGAAGTCTATGATGACTTCTATGCTTAGTTGAACTGAAGCATGTCGGTGTCAGGTGGGAATGGAAATAAAACCAGAAATAGACAAAAATCAGACAGCAACTAAATGTGCCAAAAAAACAAACAAAAAAAAAAAACAAAAGGCAAAATATAAGGAGAGGGATCAGAGGAGAAGGTAAGAAATGTAGAAAAGGCATAAATAATGTGGCTAGTACAGCGATCTCCTGGAACAATATCATGTTGATCAAGACTTGATGCAGAAATGGGTAAGGAGGGGCAGACTGAAAGCTAAAGATGATGGGTTAATAACAACAGCCGAGGATAGTGGACTATCTACATGTTGGTTTACAAAGGCCATTGACCATGTGGGAGAAATAGACAAATGCAGGTTCTGCAAAAAAGAACTGGGAACAGACTAATGTATTTTTGCTGGGTGTGATACACTCATGACAGAGGGTCTGTATGCTGAAAGACACAATAATGTGGCAAAACTGTTGCACTGAGTATTGTACAAACACTACAATACAGAAGTAGTTGAGAAGCACTGGAAACAAAAAAACGTAAAGCATTGTACAGAATAAAGGAGATCATATCACTTGGGATCACCCACTACCAAATGTTCAAAAATGTATGTGAAAAAAAACAGATATAGCACTCCAGAAGAAAAAGACAGAAGTAGCATTGATCATTGAAATTGCTACATCCAGTGATTACAGGGTTTTATGTATAGAGGGAAACAAAATCATAAAACACCAGGATTTGCTGGAAGAAACAAGAGAAATGTCAAAGAAAGTTCCAATGGTAGTAGGAGCAACAGATCAAATAAAAAAGAAATTACAAGTGCAGTTTGATAAGCTCAATACATGTTTCTCCATATGAATTACAGGAGTCAGTTCTGGGCACCCTGCAAGTGCTGCAAAGAGCATTTTTAACTGACATCAAAGATTAAAATAATACTAATTTCATAAACGTTAATCATACCTTGACTTAGGAATGGGGTCCATTCATGTCATGGTATTAGAAACCCACAAGAAGTGTAAAAACTAAACTGATATAAACAGATTAGCAGGAGGTTAAGTAAAGGAGAATAAGGGAGCAGGAGATGTGGAGAAGCTTACTTAAAGACATGAATGAAGTAGCATTAGAAGAACTGGCATGCATGAAGTGGGTGATGGGAGCATCAATAATCTATGGGGAGCAGATGGGTGGGAGAATAATATAGCAAAGAAAAATAAAATAAAACTGGAGAAGAAATGTACTTGCTCAAGAGAAAGATTTTGTATGCAGAGAAAAGGATGGTGGGGAAAGGTTTAAAACAATGGAGGGGTTAATACAGAAAACAGAGTACCAGAAGGCCAGAAGTAGAATTATTTGGTACTCATTTAGATCTAGAAAAAGAATACAAAAAAGGCAACAGGAGAAAGTAATAGGCAGTAAGGGATGGCAAAAAGCGAGAGGATGAAATCCTGGAGGAAGTGGAAGAGTTTAGGAGGAAAAGGTTGCAAGCAGATCTACAAAAAGCTAAGGGAAAGGTTGAAGAATAAAGAATTGGGAAAGAGGATGGATGGATGGAATGGAGATTCAAAATACTGCCATTAAACAATTCAGACCATAAGGTACATGTGAAAAGTACACACAGCAGGAGATCAAAACATGAGGATACTGCATTGGTGGTATTTAACCCCCATGAGATTGGGAAAGGAAGGCAGAAAGGAGGATATTAGATGTTGAAGGTGTCAGAAAGAAGATGCACTGTGAGTGGGAACAAGAAGTCTAGCAGCAGGAATAAAAATATTTGAGGAGACATTTCACAAAGAAGTGGAGAACACTTGAGGATGCTATATATGGGGGCATAACGAAAGAGATCACTATCTGGAAAGAAATTAAAATGAACATTATCAGGCTACAGAGTACTGAAGTTAAAACTATCATCATTCAAAACTAAAAGGGACAAAAATAGTACAGGAGCATTAACTACAGAAGAGGTTCATGGTCGTGGATAGAGGATAGCAAAAACTGACTAAAACAAGAAAAGGAGGGGAGGGGAGGGAAATTCTTTTAGAGCAATTGAAAAGTAGTATTAAAATATTACAAGAGTGAAACTCATACCAGTAGGAAGGATAGGGTGAAAGGGCAAACTCAATGTGAAACCAAGGTGGGGGTAGTGATAGGGTTGAAATGAAACAGCTATCTGCTGATGAGATACAGTGCGCCATGCATGTGAATGAAATCTATACTGTGCATAGTTAATAAAGTTCAAAAAATTTTGAAAAACACAGCAGTTCAAATTATCAAACACACCTGTTTCATATGCTAGCAAGGTAATTCTCAAGATTCTACAAGCTAGACCTCAACAATCTATGGACCAAGAACTACCAAATGTAGAAGCTGGTTTTATAAAAGAGGCAGAGGCACAAGAGACCAAATTGTCAACATTCACTGGATAATATTGAAAGGAAGGGAGTTCCAAAAAAGAATTTATTTCTGCTTTGCCGAATACTGTAAAGCTTTGATTGTGCAGACCACAGCAATCTGCGTCAAATTCTTAAAGGAATGGGATTACTGCGTCAACGTGTTTGTCTCCTGGGGAATGTGTATGCAAAACAAAAAGCAATACCGGGAGAGGAGTATATCAAGGATGTGCATGTGAAACCTACTTATTTAATTTGTTGTGCTGAATATATTAAGCAAAATACTTTATTAGATTAATCAGATTCTGGAATCAAAATTGCAAGTAGCAATATTAATATAGAAACGAAGATAATATACTTCTTTTTTCTTAAAACAGCTTGATAGATAATATACTTCTGATGGCTGATGAAACGTCACAAAGTGCAAAAGAATATATCTATATCTGTCTATCTGCACACACACATAAATGCACACATGCACACATAAATAAATGAATGAATAAAATGATGTCATCTGCCATGTTGCTACTTTGCAAATACATGATGAAGAAGTGTTGGCAGGGACAGATCTGACAGATTTTATTTTGGAGGGTTCAAATGTCTCTGCAGATGATGACTGCAGCCATAAAATTAAAAGATGCTTGCTTCTTTAAAGGAAAACTATGGCAAATTTGGATAAGATTTTAAAGATATTCGACATCACATTGTCAACAAAGATCCATAATATTAAAGCTATGGTTTTCCCAGTAATAGCTGACATTTT
>NC_056735.1:1800533834-1800693834 GCF_019279795.1 Protopterus annectens
TTAAATAAAACTTTGATAATAACATGCATTCTTTGTAGTTACAAACTGAGATGTTGGAACTAGCTAGCATAGGTTAGATGGTAGAATGACCATGCTAGCATACACATACACCTGCAAACTAACCTGATACTATTGTGCTTTTGACTTAGATATTCTTCAAGTATAAAAAATGTGTACAGTTGATCAGCGGTATATATAATGGAACATTGTCAACATTTTAATGTACATTCTGCTCCATACTCACGTGAAAAATGAGATTCCTTTTAGCAACACCAAATACTTTAAATAAACAAAATAAAATGCATCTCACAGTGTTTTTATCAACAAGTAAGGTATTAAGCTATACCAAATGTTACTCTGTTATTCAACTTTTATTGCCAGCATGCATTTTATTTTTCATACAGCAAAAAGTGTAGAGCCAGATTCCAAAACAAGTGGGCACTGCAGTGAGTTTGCAGGTGTTCTTACAA
Organism: Protopterus annectens; assembly: GCF_019279795.1. Classification (NCBI taxonomy): domain Eukaryota; kingdom Metazoa; phylum Chordata; order Ceratodontiformes; family Protopteridae; genus Protopterus; species Protopterus annectens. Next base: position 1,800,534,305 of record NC_056735.1, read on the forward strand.
TGTCAGTAATTCCAAAACAATGCCTGCACTGACAGAATAAAAAAAATGTGCAAGCTTATCTTACTGAAAAGTATATTATATGTAATTCTGAGTTACAATGACAGCACACTGCTTTTTTGAGCAAGCAAATAAAAACTGTCAGAGCATGCCTTATCCAAAAAGCTTAAAAATCCTAAACACAGAACACCATCGTTAATACTGATTGTAGTGTGGGATAATATGCCGATGGCAGTCAAAATAATACCAGCCACAAAAGAAGGTATAATCATGCAGGAAAGACCCTGCTGCCAGGCTACCCTGCCCTAAATCAGCTCTTTGACTAGAAGGTGATGACTAGTCAGGAAGCTATTACACAAAGTGCATCAGATGTGTGCATGTCATATGATGGTACCAAAAACAGTCTGTGAGAGGAGGATTTTTATCCCCCTAGAAACAAAAGAATGCCAGCTGCTAGATATTCTGGCTTCTGTAACATAGCAGTGTGATATCCCTGATAACACAAGTGATGCACTTTTCCACATGTTGGATACATTTATGACTGTCCCCTGTAGTGACGCTGCACATTAAATGAAATTCCCACCAATAGCAGCTGAGAACCATGCAGCCTGGAAGGATCCTTTGATATGGTATTACAGCAGTGGTATTGTTTATCCTTCACTGTGGACATTCTCTAGCTATCTCAGCTGCAAGTCACATGATGTCAGGTGAGAATGCATCATTTTGAAGCTGTATGCCATCAACTAACAGGTCCCCCAGTGATGTGCCTGGACCTGCTGTTACTCCCCATCTTTTTATATGATCAAATAACAGATCCCCAGTGATGTGCCTGGACCTGCTGTTACTTCTCATCTTTTTATATGATCAAGTAACAGGCCTGGACCTGCTGTTACACCCCATCTTTTTATATGATATGGTCTCTCACTGTGTACCTACCAGGCTGATGCTACAGACAGATAATCCACACTACTAATTATTCAAAAACATCATTAACATTAGCAAACACATTCATGCTAGTTTTTCAAGAACTATTAATCCAGGATAAAGAGTTCCAGCCTTTTGCACAATATTTATACTACTAGGGCAACACTCATCTCCAGTAACCACAATAATCAGGACTCCTAGTCACTACTCTAAATCTACTCAGAAGACAATACTCATACAAAGCATGCCTGTATCTTGACTGTTTAGTTTACATCCTAATTGCTCATTTTAAAACCTGATCATGAATATATTTTTGATCTATCAATTCATCCATCCATCCATCCACAACCTCTTTTTCCCATTTTTGCATATGGGGTGAGGGTGTCACTTCAACATTGACAATCGTCTAGAGCCAAGGTTTACATTGCTGTGTCGCTAGCCCTGTTGTGGTAGTTCTTCCACACCTCACACTTGTACACAGACTCACACCTATGGCCAATTTAGGATGTAGAATTCACCTACTGCATGTCTTTAGAATGTGGGAGGAAACTGGGGGACCTGCAGGAAACCCACACAAACACAGGGAGGACATGCAGACTCCTCACAGAAGGCACTCCAGCAGAGAATCAAACTGGGGAACCTCTTGCTGTGAGGTGACAACACTATCTGCTGTGCCACTGTGCCACCTGTCTGTATACTTTTGATCTGTATGTAAAGTCATTTGCAGTTGAAATAAATCAAAAGCTGGAACTTCCTTACAATGTTAAGTTTTTGATCCCCATTCTTGTTTCTGTACTGCAAATTCTTTTTTTGTTTGTTTATACCTTGAATGCACCTACTAGCTTTGCTCCTAATCCATAAAAAAATATATAGAGCAATTTTATAACAGACATTTTAAGTTTGCATTTTGACAAGTCACCAACCCTCCCCACATCATGGTTAAAACATTCAGCAGTTAGAGGGAAATAATTATCATAGGTTCATAGGTAGGTACTAGGCTATCTGCCCGAGGGCATTTATAAGCCTAGCCCCATTGATTAATTAACTGAGCCTCTGTCAAGCAGAGCCAATGAAGTGATCCCAGGGGTGTACTTTCTGTTACCCATCCACTCATCAAGGCTTCTCTTGAAGAGTATTAGTGAGGGGCTCTGCCTAATGTAGTTAGGAATTTTGTTCCAAAGCATGGGGAGTCTGCGACAGGAATCTATCCTTCCAGCATGTTCTATTTATTGTTGTGGCGAGGTTTAGCTCACTAAAGCACATGGCTCACATTGACTTGGATTTCTTTAGGTGGAGCATGCCCATCATTTCTGAGTTGGACATGGCTTTGTAAGTCAGGCAGAGATCACCTCTGAGTAAGCGATATGCCACTGAGCACAGCCGGAGTTTTTTTCAGTCGGGCTGCATAGGACATATGTTTGAGGCCAGTAATCTTCGTGGTGAGGTGCTTTTGTGGTCTTTCCAGCTGTTGGAAGTGTCTTGTGAGGTACATCCCAAAAGGGGCATTGTACTCTATGATGGGTCTGATGACTGACGAGTAGAGGGGCACTATAACCTCTTTATTTCTAGATGCGAACCCCTTAGTAATTAGATAGGCCACATAGAAGGATTTCCTAACTACTTTGGCAAAATTATTGTCAAAGGAGAGATTACTATCTACTTGGGTCCCCAGATCTCTTATTACCTCTAATGTATTAAGGGGGCTGCTGCCTATGTGGTAATTCATGGGTGTTTTGTTTTTCCCATATGGGATGACTATGCATTTTTTGGCATTTAGCTTGGGGCCATGACTTTGACACCAGGTGTCTCAGTAAGGCCTTTTTGAAGGATGTCCGTGTCAGCCGTAGAGTTAATTATGGCTCCCAGTTTGCAGTTATTGGTGAACTTGGTTAGCCATAGTCCTCCTGTGTTTGTCTGTACTTCTGAGAAATATATGCCGAACAGTAGGGGTCCCGGAACCAAGCCTTGCGGGACACCACTTGTGACTGGTTTAGAGTTGGACCTGGAGCCTGCTATTCTTACCATGTGAGTTCTGTCTGTAAGCCAGTTGGCAACCCATTTTGTGACGTAGGGGTTTATGTTCAGGCTGGTGCATTTTTCTATAATACCCGAGAGAGGAATGGTGTTGAACGACTTGGCGAGATCAAGGTAGTCTATGTGAACCACCTTTCCCTCGTCTATGGCCTTGGTGACTGTCTCGAAGAAATCAACCAGGTTTAGTAGGCATGATCTGCCCTTAACAAAGCTGAACTGGGTTGGGTCAAGTGTTTGGAGGTTCCCAATGTCTTTGTTAATGAGTGCCATGATGATGCACTCCATAGCCTTGCAGACCAGGCTAGTCAGGCTTATGGGGCGATAGTTACCAGGGTCAGTTGTGGCCCCTCCTTTGTGGAGAGGAATAACCATTGCTGTGTGCCATTCTATGGGCACGTAGCCCGTGCAGAGGCTGAGGTTGAACAGCGTGTTTAGGTGGGGGGTTAGTTTGTTCTGTAGTTCATGCAAGACGCAGCCTGGGACACCATCTGGCTCCATTGATGCTGTGTTTTTGGCTTTTGAAAGGGCTGTTTTGACCTGTGCTTCTGTGATTTCCGGGACACTACACTTTTCCGGTATTGTTGTGGGTCCTTTTGAAGGTGAGAGGGAGGTGAAGTTTGCACTGAATCTATCTGCCAGGATGTTGGCAATTTCAGTAGGTTCAGTATATTTTGTGCTATTTTGCACTAGCTCAGAGCATATCTGCGAGTTGCCACTTAGATTCCTGACATAGCTAAAGAAGGCCTTGTGGTTATCTTTCGAATCTTTGGCTATTTTTCTTTCGAAGTTAGCCTTGGATGATTTTATGAGGGACCTTAGTTTCTTACTGATATTGATCAGGGATGTCTTTCCTTCTTGGGATTTGCTTTTTTTCTGAACTAGTTTCCTCCTTCTGTTGGTTAACCTGTTTATGGCAGGGTCCACCAGACTGGTTTCCTTCTCTAAGGGGAGTGAGTCTTGGTCTTGCTAGGGATGGCACGATCCATGCATCCTTGTAGGAGCTAATAGAGTGCAATTGTAAAGGATTCTGCATCTTGGGTAGTGTTATCCTTTAGCATGGGAGCTGTGAAGCTTACCACCTCTGCCTTAAGTAAGGTGAAGTTTTCTTTAGAAAAGTTTTTCACTGTGGTTTCCTTGGTTGGGGGTGGTGGTGGGGTGTGGACATCCAGGGTGATTAGTTTATGGTCTGATCTAACCAGTGATGGGTTGACCTCCGGTACGAAACACCTGTCTCCTATGTTGGAGATGACCAAGTCCAGTATGTTGTGGCCTCTGGTAGGGGAGTTTACCAGCTGATCCAGGGCATTTGAGTTGATAAATTCCAGGAAGCACTGAGCCTGGGAGTTTGTACTCAAGTAGTTTTCCCAATTAATGGTAGGGTAATTGAAATTGGCCAATATCAGGGTGTTCGGTAGGACCTTCATGTTTTCCAGTGTCTCCAGAAAGGCGGAGTGGTGGTCCTGGATCATGGAGGGTGATCTGTAGCAGGCCACAATTTGCATTGCAGATTTGCCCGATGTTAGTTGCACATGGATGATCTCAGAGGTATCATGCTATGCCACTAATCTGAAGGTGTGAGTATCATTGATGAATATGGATACACCTCCTCCTTTTGTGTTTCGGTCCGTGTTCTGTGGCTGAAATGTGTGGTATGAGTTGTAGCCCAGTAGTGCTTGAGTGCTCTCTCTGGAGCCTTGAACCAGGTTTCAGTTACTGCACAGATGTCGACGTTCTCCATACCTAGGAGTGCTTTGAGCGCATGCATTTTGAGATTTAAACTCCTGGTGTTGAGTAGCATAACCCTCATTTATTTACTTGTGCTGTTTACGGTGGTGGGTTTGAATTTTGAGCCTTGCCTAAAAAAGGCACTATGGGGGCAGCAAGAGCCTTGGCCAGTATTCGAAAGCCAAGGGGTGACAGGTGCAAGCCGTCTCTTGTGAAGCAACGCGGCTTGTCGAGCATGTCATCACAGGCTGACAGACACTGGATCCCCTTTGAATGACACCAGAAGCTTAGTCAATTGTTGAAATTGATTATTTTTTTCTTTATACTGAGGTATCATTCTTGGTGAGGGCAGGATGCTGCTCAGGGTCATACCCTCCTGGGCTACATGATCAGAGAGCTCTTCCATGTCTCTTTTCATGCAGTCCAGGGAGGTACATCTCAGTTCATTCACACCAACATGAACAATGACAGAGTCATATTTGTACTTGTTCTGGAGTGACCTGAGTGCTTGTGTTAATTGGTGGATTCTGGCTCCCGATAGGCAGCTAACAGTAACCTTCTCTTTGTCCAGCCTAGTGAGTGGGGTGTCAGTGTGCCTGACTACTGATTCACCTATTAATAGTGTGTTAGGTATGTTATTTCGCCTTAAGGGCTGAGACTGTGTGGCACATTGATTTTGTGTTTTATGTGTTGTCTGGTTTGTGACGGGAGGTGCAGGTTTTGTGGGTGTCTGCTTTGGAGCTCTCTGTTGCTTTTCAGGTTTTTATTTAGAGCCTCCAAGTATGATTTTGTGTATTTATGTGTATGTTTTGCCATTGCTGGTTTAGTAGGTCTATGTGAGGCTGGAGGTGTTGTGCAAGTATTAACCTTCTCCTCATGACTGTCTATTCCAGTCTTGGGTGGAGAGACCTTAGCCTCCAGTTTTGCTGTATAATTGCATCTCTTGCATATGTTAGTGTTTTGTGGTAGGAAGAGAGGGCTGTCTGTGTACATGAGGCAGTTGTAACATTGCCTCAGGATACCCAGATTCACCAGCTGGACTGGAGAGTACACCTGAAGTTGCCCTTTGGTCATGCCTGAATAGTAGGGTGAGCTGCTTAGTCGCTTGGTTGGTGAGGGGTGGATAAAGAGCCTTGCCCTGCTGAGCAGTCAAGTGTCGGGGTATATTAGTGCTTGCTATTAGGTTTGAGCAAGTGCTGGACTGTAGCATGCTTTTTGAGTACTTAGGTTGAGAGTTAGACTAGTTTCAAGTGAAAAACTGAAGAGGAGACTTAGTGGAACTGGGAATAATTTAACCCTAGCTAACCACTGCTGCCCGGCGCACAAAACCGTGCAAACACGGTTTTTAAACTACTAACTTCTGGGCAGGAACCACTCCTTCAGGGACAGATGGCTGCTCAAAGTTTCCCTCTCTCACAGGTGAACAGAGAAACTTCCCTCTATCCAAGTAAGGTATGGGTATCTCAGAAACTTATAACACAGCCCTGAATTCAGCACTAGCCTGAAAACTGGACTATACTAGATTAGAAAGGCGAGAAACAAAAATTTTTTTATTTGAAAAGATAAGGCAAATACAGTAAAAAGTGCAGTTAAAACAGCTTTAAATGACTACAAGGGATCAGAAAAGGCTATCACACTTTAGTGTGCAGCCTACAACAGTTAAACAATTTATTTAAACAAAAAACAACTTTTTAAAAGTGCAGGCAGTCAAATAAGTACAATATGCGAAAAAAAACAAGCTTTTAAATCACAATAAGTGCTGGAAAAATCAGCGTTTAGACAGAAAACCATTAAGTACAGCAAGAAAATATAGAAAACTGATACTCAATCACTCCAAAGTCTCTCTTTTAAGCTAGAAGGCTTGTATCAGTTTAAGGCTTTCTAGTGCTTTCCAGTAGGTTAGTTACAGGAAAGATGGGGACCATGTGCAGATGTGGTCTTTTAAACCAGAAAGTTGAAAGAGATGGACAATTTCCCAAATGATCAATAAACTACAATTCCTGGGCCAAGAACCACTACTCTTGTGGTAGACAGGCTACCTAGTACTTACCACTCCCACTGATAAGCTAGAAGGCTTCCCTCCAACACAGAAAGACTTGCGGGGCTCAGAAGCTTACCAACAGTACTGGATACAGCAACTCTGTATTTGGACTAGGCTAGTAACAGGAAAGGTGGGAAATAGCGTAAGTGCAGCTTTTAAACCAGAAAGTTGAAAGAGATGGGAAAAAAACTGCCCAAATGGCCAGTAGCTACAATTTCTTGGCCAGGAACCACTCCTCTTTTGGTAGATCGGCTACCTAATGCTTACCACTCCCACTGATAAGCTAGAAGGCTTCCCTCCAACACAGAAAGGCTTGGGTGTTCAGAAGCTTACCAAGAGTCCTGGATACAGCAAATCTGTACCTAGACTAGACTAGTTACAGGAAAGGTGGGGAACAAGCACAAACACAGGCTTTTAAGCCAACAAGTTGAAAGAGATGGAAAACTGTCTAAACGGCCAGTAACTACAATTTATGGGCCAAAACCACTCTTCCCATGGTAGATAGGCTACCTGATGCTTACCACTCCCACTGATAAGCTAGAAGGCTTCCCTCCAACACAGAATGGCTTGTGGGGGCTCAGAAGCTTACAAAGAGTCCTGGATACAGCAAATCTGTACCTGGACTAGACTTGTAACAGGAAAGGCAGGAAACAAGCACAAACACAGGCTTTTGAATCAGAAGGTTGAAAGAGGTGGAAGAGCTTCCCAAACGGCTAATAAACTATAATTTCTGGGCCAGAAACCTCTCCTCCTGTGGTAGATAGGCTACCTAGTGCTTACCACTCCCACTGATATGCTAGAAGGCTTCCCTCCAACACAGAACGGCTTGGGGGGCTCAGGAGCTTACAAACAATCGTGGATACAACAAGTCTGTATCTGGACTAGACAAGTTACAGGAAAGGCAGGAAACAAGCTTGGATTTTTTTTTTTTTACAGAAAAGCAGCTAAAACAGCAGTAAATACAATTCAAATGCAGTGCAGGCTAGCACACGTGTATCAATATTATGGCAAATACAGTTAAATTAAATGCAATTAAATTACCAAATGACTAAAAAAACAAGTGCAGAAGGCATTAAATTAGTAGGCTACTAACAAGCATTAATAAGTGCAGAGTAAGAACAACTGAACAGATAGCACGCAGGACAGCAACTAAGACAGTTACAGTAAGAACAGTTGAATATATATATATATTTATATATATATATATATATATATATATATATATTTTTTTTTTTTTTTTTTTTGAGGGAGGGAACACAGCAGGATTAAGAGGCTACAAGGGTTGTCCTTCTCAAATGCTCTTTTTGTACACAGTAGGAGTGCCTGAAATCAGAATATGATCTCACTGCACTCAGTTGAGTGTGCAAATGGGATAGGCCCAGAAGGAGTATCCAAATACAAACTTACAAGAGGGGCGGGCAGTTTCAAAGCCACCAAGATTAACACCAAGACAAAAACAGGGCGGGTGGGTGGGAGAAACACAGTGGAGACAACAAGAGACAGAACCAATACAGCACCACTATAAATAATAAACAAGTGTATAAATACAGCACAGTGCAAATAAAGTTGCAAAAAGTGTACTTATCAGTTTGAAATAGATTCCACTTCTGCAGCTCACAACAAATCTATCAGCTTTCCAGCTGTTCAGTCTGTCACCATCTCTAGAACTATCTATATTGCACTATACTGCACTGAAAAATGCACTTCCCTCAGAGGAATGCTACAATGGGCATTGCACTAATGTTTCTCCTCAAATGGCTATAACTGGTGCATTCCTCCATGACTACAAACATCATGGTGAATTCCCACTGTAAGCTGCTGACTCCAAATTCTGAAATAAAAATGCCTTCTTTTCTGAGGCAACTTTCTGTTAGAATTCCTTTCAAAAATGCTTTTAATGATAATTTCCAAATAATCTCTGAATGCAGCTGCTGTCCACATGTCATCACAGTAGTATGATTTATAATATTCACCGTATCTCTCATGTCACGGTTGTTTTGATCAAACACAGCATGAATTTAGAAAATACTATAGTATGCAAGCAGACATTAACATAATGTATGCAAATGTGGAAGAATGACTGCTTACTGCTGTTGATTAAGAAGGATATTTGAAAGAGGTGTCCACATTCTGATGTGGCTTTGGTGATGACCCTGAGAATGGTTTAGAACTTATTTGCATGAATTCACTTTTAATATAAGGATAAATAAAATATGTTCTGATTAGGGAACTCTACTAGCTTGGGTCCCACAAGTGTTTCTGCTGGCCTCTATCATGCTTCGCTCTTCATTTACAATCTTTTTCTCATTTTCCTTCCTTTATGAAGACGATATAGTGCTATGGAGTCAGACTAAAGTTCAAATCAAGTTCGCACCTTGCTTCATCTGAACCCTACTAGCTCTACAACTATGCAACTTTGCACCTATCAGAAACGATTGCAAGTAGACCCATTTTTATTCCAGACCCACCAAACATGCCTATTTCCCAAGCAAGGATAATTAGAGTAATCATACCGATTGCAAACCTTGTTATTTACTTCTAGAACTACTATTGGAACTTAAGCCTCATTTGCTTGAGCTCCTGTAACTTGTACGGATCACATGCAAACATTTTTGTATGGGATCAGCATCACTTAAAAAACAGTTTTTTTTGCAGGGGAACCCCTGTAGTTCAAAATGTGGAAGCCATACCCTCACCTCCGTTTCTAAATATATTGATTTTCAGATCACACTAATTCCAAGAAAATATATATGGAAATAAAAATATGAATCTGAGTTTGTCAAATGCATATATACATCTATAGAACACCTTTATTAATCAATGCAAGGAGAAGGTTACAACCTATCACATCTACATCCACCTTGGGTATGAATACCATGACTTTTAAATTATTGCAGCTTGAACATTGTCCAAATCAAGGACTGAAATTGACAGCAACAATTCATTATTGCTATCTGAGGTCCACTTATCACTGTGTCCTAACACTTAGAGGGCCTATATTTATCTTGGCTCTAGGAGGAGATAGTGCATTTATAAAACTTGCATGAACTAGCTGGAACAGTCTGATTGTTAATATCAGGAATAATCAACATTTGCTGAATTTCAAGACGTCAAGAGAGCACCTAACTAAGGCCCACAAGCTTCAATATTATACAGACAACTCTACTATATGTTGTGGTCAAGCACTTATAATATGCAGTTCACCTATTTTCTGTCGTGTTATTGGGCTTCATGACTAACACCCAGTAGTCATGTGAAGAGCATTCACAAGTGTGATCATAAGATAAGACTCTGCTGTGTAATCTCAAGCTATCATAATCGCAAATGTTTTGAATATTTAAAATACTGAAAGTCTGAATGACTGACTTTTAAAACTCCGAAAGACTATACATTTAACATAGGCAAAAGTCTGCATAAAGAGTGATACACCTTTAAGGATCTGTAGCACGTACGTATTCAATATGGCAAATGTCATGATTTTTACTGGAAGCTGTTTCAGAGCTCTGTACTGAATAACATTAAGTGAAAAAGTAAGCTAATCTTAGTACTTAAAAGATAAGTTTAGCAGTAATGGAAAAGAGTGAAATGTAAGAAAACTTGTTCTCCTGATTATAAATGTAACCCACAAAGCGCGAACAGTATGGCAACCAATGAACAAAAAATGCAGAACCTCTGTTCACAATAACTTCTCTGTGTCTTGGGAATTCCTCTCAGTCCTGTAATAGCACAAACACACCAGGAACACAAAAAGTATAAAACAGAATTTATTCCATAAAACAGAAAAACTGGTTAAGCGCTTTCACTTGTGTACATACAAGCTTCTTCAGAACAATCAAACTCATTCAAAAAACTCATTAAATAACTTTTTACCATCCCAGGAATTTAAAGGCATACATATACATTCTTTACAAAGTTGTGTTACACTGAATAAACTGATATCTCATATAAAATCATTATTTTGTGAAACTCTCCTACATATAATTCATATACTACATAAGAATGTAAATATGAATATGTGATATTTAATTTATATTCAATAAAACATTTTAAAAAAATCCATGAAATGGAAAATCCATGAAATAAAAAATAAGAAATTGTTACATAAAACAAACAGTATGTTACTTATACAGAAAAGTGACATATATATATATATAAACAAAAAAATCCTTATCTAAATTATCTATCTAAGTAACATGCTGTTTGTTTTATGTAACAATTTCTTATTTTTTATTTCATGGATTTTCCATTTTATTGAATATAAATATCACATATTCATTTACATTCTTAATTATAAATGTAATATTAAATTCAAATGCAAAGTAGTTACTCTTTGTTTAGCAAATGGTTAAGTAAAAGTAAATTCATTTTCTGACCACCATAGGTCAGATGCTGCTTAAACAGAATGTAGTGCTGTATGTTCTAATTTAAAACAAACAGGAAATTTATGTATAGATTTACCATTTTGTTTAATTGATGCTGTTCGGCTTTTTAGATTTAGTTTACACTGTAGTTTATAACACTTGAACTTTAAATCTAAAAAAGGACATCTTTGTGTTTAGAACAACACAAATAAACTTTTTTCTAAGTAGTGCAATGGTTCAGGAAGCAATACATGTATGCAGCTTAACTTTTGATATTCTGAAACTCGATGTTTGAAACTTTCAGTATTGTGAATATTTGACATCATGGTCTCGATCATGTAACATTCATGATTATGGTAATTCGTGATTACAAAGGTAGACTACAGATAATGCAGTTTTCAAAAATAATCAAAATGTGAACCTACTAACATCCTATTGTAAGGGGCTTTGCCCTCCACAACCCTGGTTTCTCTATACAGACTAACTCCAGGCTAGCTGTGTCTCAGGTAAACAATATATCCCTGAGATACTGCAAATTTACTCTTTAATTTCTTAACAATGGAATCACACATCAGTGATCATTAAACTGACACATTTAAGCCTTTCCCATGTATTTATTTAATTTTATGTCTCTAGTTTAGTGGAAACGTACTAAGTTTCTAATACTACTTGTATTTATAATGCACATCTGATTATGGCCATCTCTTGCGAATATTCTAATCAGATAAATATTTAAGTGTATTATAGGACATTTTTTCTGCAACCCATATTTATTTATTATTTATTTATTTATTTTACATTTGTTTACTGGGAAACTACTATTGGACACGGGTTCTTTTCAGTGGTGGCTCAAGGAGATAAGCTTCACAGATAACATTTACATACTCGATAATAGTTTTCAGTTAGAATTTACACAGTACAGTACATTAGTGACAAGTAGCATTAATAACACAACATAAAATAGTATAATGACACCAACAGCAACAATTTGAAATACTAGTTTTAACACATGACATAAAATTGTATAATGGCACCAACAGTTTAAAATATTAGTTTTAACACATGACATAAAATTGTATACTAACACCAACAGTTTGGAATATTGGTTTCAACAGAAAGTAGTTGTTACATTTTTGCAGCTGTCAATAAGTACAGGCAGGGTAAATTACAGGTAGATACAATTAACGGAGATGTGAGGAGAGAAAAAAACATATGATGAAAGTGTGTTACATAAGTGCAGAAATAATAAGTAAGGTATGAAGATGTGACAGATAAGTACAGAAATAAGAAGACAGAGAGAGAAAAGGGAGGGACCCTAGTATTAACCTGGACTGTCGCAGTTGCATAGCCATGAGTTTATTAAATGTGATTTTAAGGACTTTTTAAATTCCTGTATGGAAGCTATGGCAGTGATGAGAGGATGAAGTGTATTCCATTGCTTGGCTATTGTGTTAGAGTAGAGGGATGAACCAGCGGCATTATGTTTAGTTACTTTGAGGAGGCGTTTGTAAGTGGAGTGCAGGTTTCAGGTACAGGAGTATGGAATTATAACGTTTTGTAGTGAAAGGCTTTTCTCAGGCTGATGTATAATTTTATGTGACAGGTAAGCTGATTATATATAAGTAGGTGAGGAAGTACAAGCCAATTGAGTTGTTTGAGAGCTAGACAGTAGTGTGATCTATAGTAGTGAATTTGGCAGTTTTATTGTAGCAGGCTTCTAGTTTGGTTACGTCATATTTTCTAAGGTTAGTGATGACTGAAGAGGCATATAGTAGTGCAGAGATGAGAGGTGTGCGTGCGATAGTGGCCCTAGCAGTGTTTGTTAAAAACTGTTTATTTATATATAGTGTACCTATTTTTTATGGACTTTCTTTATGGTGAGAGAGCTATGGATTTTGAATTTCATGTTACAGTCAATCACAATGCCAAGAAGCTTAGTGCTTTACTATACCTACCCTCATGAAAAGGATAACTTTGAAAGCTTTATGTCACTGCAACCATATGTGCAAATGGTATTTTCTGTTAACACCTGTTGTAAGGAGGGGTATGCCCCCCTTAATCCCTATTCACCCTTTAGAATTAATAAAGTTGAGTTAGGGGATGGAAGGCCTCCATTGCATACAGTATTAATGGGAGCTACAGTCTGTATTTTCCATCATTCATATGCTTCCCAAGGTATTTTCACTTCATTCTAATAGTTTTATAATCCTTGCACCGACCCTTTTCTGAATTAATTTTATGCTGTGGCTAGGTATTAAAAAATTAGATCAGAGCCCTGTAGAAATTTGACTCTGCTCAAATGAACTATCTCAGTTAACAAACAAAAATAAACAACATATAAACAGCATGCATTTCTTGAGTAATTGCTACAACTGACTGCACTCATATGACTATCAAGACAATAAGAGAAGATAGTAAAAGATATGCAAGCTGCCAGGGGCTGGTGTTTCTTAAACCATTAGTTTGTGCACCATGTTGATAGCATCATAATTCTACTTTTAGCACTGTTTTGGAGTAGTAAACACATTGCATATGTACAGCACATCAGAAAAGTTACACAAACAGATTTCTGTTGAGCATATCCTACATGAAAACCTAGTGCCTGAACATTTATTACTAGGCAGGAAATAATCAACAACAAATAACAGTTTAAGTATAGACAATGAGAGACACACACACACACACACACACACACACACACACACACACACACACACACACACACACACACACACACGTATGTCATGGCATAATGTGAATATTTCTATAATTTCCAAGTGACCGTGGCTATCCTTTTCTGCTATGGCCAATCACACTAATTACAGATCTTTATGCAGCATGAAGAATCATATAATGAGGTATGCAAATAGGCAGTGATGAGGATCAGTTTAATTTCTCTACTAGTTATGGCTTCATACTGATGTGTGAGTCAAGGTGGTCCAGGTTGCACAGTATGATTGCAGTCTATCAGGAACTCTGCCACTTAAATCCCAGGCACTAGAATATGAATATCAAAAACACTTAGGTCATGTAAGTGTATTCAGCATTACAGGTCATGGTGACGTGCTTGCTCAGTCATGGCAACTTTTCATGTATTGCAGAGGGGGACTTAAGGCAGGAAAAGGTCTTTCTTACCAGACTGAGGGGAGCTAAAAGGACCTCACTACAGGAATGTCTAGATCAAAACGGGTTCATATAATGCATAAGGACAGATCCAAAGAGACACCTGATTATTGAGGGGGTAGGCCAGAAAAATCTTATGTGGAAAGCACTGCAGGCAGGTGGTCCTCATAGAAATTTTAAAAACAAATTATACCACAAATATATAAGATGGAGTCATTTAAGATATTTGGAAGGAACACAAGGAGTACAAAAGAAGACTGAGGCCCATTACATCCCTGCACAAGTGATATGGCAGCATCTGGTAGAAAAGAGTTTAGCAATTCAGGTCATCTGTGCACACAAGGCAAACAGTAACATCATGCCTTTATCCAGGGTGTCACTGTGAAGCTATACATCCAGGGCATACTGACCAACAAGTACTGACCAACAAATATTGATTCAAGCACCATCAGACTTCATAATCATTTTAAAGTAATACAGATAATTTGCAAATTGCACAACCATCATCATCTGTGCGGGTTGGTCCTTGGCTGAGTTTTGTGTTGCCAGCTGAGACAGAATAAGAAAAAATGGGGGTTAATTGGTGGAACGTTGTAGCCATTTACAATGAGTGAAGTTTATTTAGTTATGTGACTATACTAAGTCTGAGGAAATCATCTACTATACATAACAAGTTGATGCAGGTGATGATTAAGAATACAAAGAAAACTTGTATCTTTTGACATGGTCATTCTTACTAAATAGATCAGGTTACTCATGCCTGAGGAAAATCTAGCATGCCCTGGCCCAAAATTGATTCAGGGTGATTCAGGTGTGCTTCTACTAGAGGTTTTCTGCCTTACATATGTTGCAGCAGCTGGACTCACAATATGTGTGTGTGTGTGTGTGTGTGTGTGTGTGTGTGTGTGTGTGTGTGTGTGTGTGTGTGTGTGTGTGTGTGTGTGGGGGTGATATGCACAAGCAAAGGTCAGATTGTAGGGTATGATTACACTGTGGTGTAAATGGGAACTGCAAAGATCAACAGTATTAGGCATGACGACTGTATCTGTGCCCAGTATTAGCTCTGGCTGTGAGTTAAAATGGAAATAAGCATGCAAGAGCAAACCATGCCTACACCGAGCATTTAGTGAAAGTGCCAAAACAAGAACAATATATGTTAAGCTTGACGAAATAACATTTGTCAGAAACAGTGGCATATGAAATGTCCTACAAAACAGTCATAAGCTCATGATGACAACAGTCAGCATTGTCATACATGCCCAGAGCCATGTGTCCATGGTGAGTATCATCATGCATCATGACAAACATGGGAGACAGAGTATGTAAAGACCTACTTTTACATGTATGACAACCCATGACCTCCTGGGGTAAATGCTCATAGGACTGCATCAGCACATAGGTATGCAAAGGTAGACCATGTTGTCCAGCAAGCTCAAAGTCCCCACATAAATCGGGTCTATATTAAAAGACCGAAGATGTGTTTCAGCGAACACCTCTTGGTTGAGACGTAATGAGCGAACACACTAAAGAGCGACCGCTCAAAACAGTGATTTATTTTACTGGGAAAGAAATCGCTTGGCTATCCCTGTGTGTTCACCCCTTTCTTCACTGTAGTGCAATCTCAGAGTTGGTATAGTTAGTTAGGGGGTGTGTGTGGGGCACAGCCCCCTATGTTGGGGGGTGTGGGGGTGAAGCCCCCCCACGTTATGTTTTAAAGTGTGTGTATTTGTGGTAGCAGTTTCTTTCCCAGGGAAAGAAACCGCTGTTTTGAGCATTCTCGCTTTAGTGCATTCTCACATTACGTTTCGACCAAAAGGTGTTCGCTGAAACACCTCTTTGGTCTTTTAATATAGACCCCATAAATCTTTGTCCTCAGGCTAATCATCCACATAAGGCTAATTATGTTCCATTCTGTTAACATCATGTGTCTATATGATGGTATCACCACATAAATCATCCTGATGATCATGCACACTGAACATGCTGAAGAGAGTCCTACTGCATCTGTCCATCAGACAGATACCACATCATACAAGTACCTGATATGTGGCCAGTTACTATGTACTTTGTGTAAGAGATTGTTTTGTGTATCCACCATATCATTCTTAGCTCTACCCATACAAAATACTGTGTCAGGCATTGTGGCCTGACTACCAGCTGATGTGGCAGAAGTATCTGCATCAAAGCATGTGCCAGTAACATTGCATGCATATTTGTAAAACAAACAGGAAAAACGACAATTAATCAGTCCAAGCCCACAATATATGCAGTCACATGCAATGTAGTTGCTTAAAGAAAATTGATTTGAGATTGCAATTGCTGAACAACCTCTTCTGAGTTTGTACATACTATACAAGGTGGCTACATATACATTGTATATCATCTATATCAAAATGTGTGTACGTGTATCTATACCTATATCTATATCTACACACAAACACACACACACACACACACACACACACACACACACACACACACACACACACACACACACACACACATATATTTACAGAATCACACACACTCACACACATTGTGTGTGTGCGTGTGTGTGTGTGTGTGTATATATATATATATATATATATATTTAAAAAAGTAAACAAACAACTGAGCAAAGGAGAACCTTTTCACAGTAGCAGATTTATTATAAATCTAAGTGCTTTTATCAGTGGTTTGTCTGGCTTCTTCATAGATAAGAAACATGAGTTAACACAGCTCTTAAATTCCTCATTTAAAGCATTAATCAATTAAGAAAACAAGCCAGGAATGAAAAAAATATTATTTGAAAAACACACAACTAAATACTTTTAAAATTCAACAATAAATCATTTTAAAATCTATAACATAATTATGTACATCACTAGTTCAGATTTTAACTTTATAACACACTACTTATAGAAATTGTTTCATTCAAATCCATGGGGGGACCCCAGCATTGCACATTAATTGCCACCTTAATTCTTTGTGCTCAAGGTAAAGGTCTGCTGGACACCCCCCCCCCCACAGACCCACATCAACCTTGTCAACAGCTATAAATTTGAAGTTATGAGTAGGACATTTTTTGACATGCTTTGCTAAAGCATTTCTATCATCACCCTTTTAAATATCATGTTGGTGTTGATAAATCCTTTTCCTAAATTTAATTTTGTTTTTTTCCAAAATAGAAACCTTCACATTCTTGACACTTGGACATATAAACCACACTGTAACAATAACATTTGTGAGCAAGCTTGATCACACCCCAATTCCGGATGTAAGCCTCAGTCCTTTCTAGGATTAAACTGCATTGGGGACAATGCCCACATTTTACCATTCTCCCACCCTTGTCCACAGTTGTAGCTCTTTCCAAAAAATATTTAAAACACAAGTCTTTCTTATAAACTATGGTGGGAGTTGGCCCTATCTTCTCAGCCAAGTCTGGTTCAACCCTAAATATATTCCAGTTATGGCTAATGATCTCTTTGACACCTGAAAAATGTAGATTGTAGGGTAAAATTAATCCTCTCTGGAAGTCCCTACTCTCATGCTGGACCTCAAAACTACCATTTCTTGACACCAAACCCCTTCAAAACTCCCTAATAGGGGAAAAAAGTCCATCTGTAGATTTTTGATAAATAGAAGTTTCATATCTCTTATGAACTCTGTCCTTTATGATGGTAACATCTAAATAATGTACCATCTCATCTTGTACATCCATTGTAAACCTCAAAAAATTGGTACTGGAATTTAAATAAAAGAAGAACTGGTCAAGTCTTTTCTTTCTGTCGGTCCAAAAAATAATGATGTCATCCAAAAAAACGACCATAAATTGACCAGATTTTAGCACCACCAAGGTTTCCCATTGCACCAGCACCATGTTAACAAAAAAAAAAAAAAAAAAAGGAGCACAGGCTACTCCCATATCCACCCCCTACTTTTGTCAACAAAGCTGGTTTTCAAAGATCAAAAAGTTGTTTACAAGAATTACTTCCGTAGGTGTTCTAATTGTAAAGACCTTATCATGCCCAAAGCCAGAGTTAGCACACAGAAAGTTGTAGAATAACTCCAGCCCTTCATCATGGGAAATAACTGAAAATAAATCACATACATCAATGGTTACAAATAAAATGTTGTCCATAGAAATTTGGTTGGAAACCTTAGATAAGACGTCTCATGAATCTTTATATAAGTAATTGTACTTACTTAAAATCCATTTAGTATGAAAATTAACATATTTGGCCAAGGGAAAAGTTTTGGACACCTTCGTGTCCACTACTGGCCTCAAAGGAGAGTCCTAAATACTCTTATGTATTTTGGGTATCCCAAAAATGGTGGGGGTCCTGGGGTAATTGACTCTCAAAAATTCACTATCACATATAGTAATTTGTTCACTGTTGAGCAATTCTTCCAACAGAACATCTATTCTCTGATAAGCAATCTTTTCTCATTGATGGAAACCTCCTCATATGTATTCGTATACAAAATGACAAACATCTTGTTGATGCAGTTATTTGTGTTCATCACTACCAGGCACCCACCTTTATCTGATTTCATAATTCTTATTTGTTTCATGCCAATAATGTCTTTCAACAATCTTTCCTGCTTCTTGTCCAAATTAGAGGGACCTCTTGCCTTAACAGAGAGGGACTTCCTGATGTCACTTTCACAGGTTTTTTTCAAATATATTTCCCCGGGATGCAATGGGGTGTTACAAATACTAGGACATCTACAGGGAGTCGAGAACACTCTTCTTGAATTATCAAAATAGGTACTAAGGTTGATTTTTCTAACAAAGAACTTTAATTGTATCAGAACATCATCAATCCTTTCTGGTCTTGCTGGAACAAAGATAAGTTCTTTTTCAAAAAGGTCAGCCCATTCAGTAGTAACTTCATTTCACTCAAATTATAAATTTTAAAATCCTCCTTGGTGTGGAGTACAACATTGATTTTCCCTTCAAATGGGTCTACCAGCATTTCCTCTCCCCCTGCCTCTCCCCTGGGTCTCCCTGTCCCAGCCCAAGACTCGTGTTGATTCCCAAATCTTGTCCCGGTGGCCATCTGACCACCCTGCCTCTGGTTCATCAGTCTTACAAACCTCCTTGGAGGGGACTTCTAAAGGGACGTTGTCATTTTGTTCACCATCAACATAAACCCCCCTCACTCGTTCACTAAATGTGTTGTACCTATATCCATCACCATTGTTGTTTTGATTCTGGCTTCCAGACCCACTGACTGGTGGGGGTGGATAAGCCCTCCCTGCTTCATATTCATTTTTGTCACGTAAAAGTTTCTTCATTTTTTTTTTTTTTAAGGTCAGCTATGGTTTTGTCAGTTTCCATAAAAATTTTACAGTCCTTAATTCTGTGCTGAAATAATAAGTCTGCCTGAACACTAGTATTCAAAACACAAATAGAATCACTTAGTACTGGCATTTGTCTCTTATTGTCTTTAAATAATACTTCAAGCAGTTCACAACCTTACTTATTGAATAAGTTCAATACCTCATGATGTAAACTCGAATCATGAATGAGTCCAGTAGGATACTTCCAGGTCCTAAGACCTTACAGGACATACTCTCTCCTAAGCCACTCACAAAAATAACAAATTCTCCACCTGTAATTTATGATATTTGAGTATTTTGTCACGCAATGTTTTAATTTGGTTATCAAATGTCCCAAGGTTATTATCATGTACCTCTGTTTCAGGTGGAAAATCCATTTCTTGTTGCAACCAGTGGCTCAAAGAAAACACATCATTAGAAACCTCACCAAAGGAGGGCTGCACACCGGAATCATTGCTGCCATAGTTATATGGACCATTGTTGCCCAAATGTATTAGAGAATTACACACCCTTTGTGTGATTCCACAATCTTCACTTACTTTGTTCTAAGTTAACAAGGTTTGAATTGACTCTACCATTGTTTAAACAAAGAGAGAGCTGCTGGGTTAGCCCCTGTAATAAAGAAGTGAGATTTCCTATGGTATCTAGTAAGCCCATATTGGTTCCTGCTGATGTGCTACTGATCCTCGGGTTGACTTTCATGGTTCTACATAAAACAAACCAAGAAATAACTCAAAAAAACACACTCCAACTAAGTAAAACTAAACAAACAATGGAGCAATGGAGAACCTTTTCATAGTAGCAGATTTATTATAAGTTTAAGCTCTTTCATCAGTGGTCTGTCTGACTTCTTCAGAGATAAAAACCATGGGTTAACTCAGCCCTTAAATATTCAAAAAAAATCACATGAAAAATTCCTCATTTAAAGCATTAATCAATTAAGAAAACAAGCCAGGAATGAAAAAGTATTTTTTGAAACACACGCAACTAAAATAATTTTTAAAATCTGTAAAATAATTATGTACATCACTAGTTCAGCTTTTAACCTTAATACACTACTTATAGAAATTAAAGTTAAAGTTTGATCATGTGAGTTTTTTAATATTTAAGGGCTGAGTTAACCCGTGTTTTTTATCTCTGAAAGAGTACATTAGTAACTGCCAGTATGTATATTCAGTTTTGATTGTACTGCAATAAATGTGGTCATAGACCTGGAGTGATATAACTGAGTAATGCCAGGTACAGTTCAATAAAGATGAAAGCATGAAACACACGAAACGGGGTTTGAATCCACGAACAAGTACTACTAAATATTTATAGAAACAGTTATGTATTGTTAACAGATGTTCTCCCCACAGGGATTACAGGTAAATAAATGGGTTAACAATTTCTGTGTTCAGGTGTACCAGAGTGTTAACAACATTTCTCAGCAAGGTGATAATACATCAGTAAATAAAGTCAACAAGTACAATAGTAATAAAAGTTAACAAAATAAATAAAACTGTTTAATCTTGGTAGGGCTGTATGCCTGGTATGCCTGTGAATGTCTGCTGATAGTCTAACCCCATGCCTGTCAAGGATGGCATGATAGCTAAACTCTCTGTACTGTGCATGATACATGTCTCTCAAGTGTCACACTGTAATGGACTGTGGTCACAATTGCCAAATCCCTTGGACACAGATTTATCATCCACTTGATTTATGTCAATAGCAGAGTCACACTACATCAGTTCACAGTACACCTTGGTAGTCATATATGTCCCCCTGATATGTAATATCCCCTGTAGTTGTGTACCTGTAAGTGTTACAGCTTGGCCCATACTGTCCCATGTGGATAGCTTGAGAGGTATGAAGGTGCTACAGAAGCTATAGGACACTTGTATGCATGACATAAGGGCAGACCTGTAGAGTATATAATTACTGTTGCAAACAATATAGCCTACACTGGTAGTAATGTAATGTATTTCTCTTCCCCCCTCCCCTTATCTGCATCATAATTTATTATTGTTATACATCAGGTATGGTTTACTTTTAACATATGTTGTTCTCAAAATGCTATGTTGGGCCCTATGTTTTATTATTGTTATGTATTACAATGGCTGCATCCTAACATACCTTGTTGAATTACCTATGTTGTTGGCCTTATGCCGTAACTATTACTGGTATGCTGTTACAATACTGATTGTTATCCCACTTATTGTTGTATTCTATATGCTATGCAATGTTATTTAACTGGTTTATGTACAACATGCTGGCATGCTGTTATAACTAAATGTTCTGTTCATTACTAACCTATACACTTGGACAAACCTCAACACCATAGCTTGACTGGGTAGGCTGGATCCTGGCAATTCACCTATCTTACCTCAGCGAGCCATATATCTGCGTCCCAGCACATCTGGGTCTCAACCTGGTGCTGCCCCCTCTGCTGCTCCTGTACCACCTATGGGTGGAACCACCTCGGGGGATGGGGTCTGTCCTCCCCTTGGGAATGGGCATGGAGGAGGGAGTTGTCACCCAGCAACAGCTACCAGGGATGGTGCGCAGGATCATGCACTGTGGCTATGAAGATTGCCTGTGCCAGATTGAGGGCAGACTGGCCAACCTGGAGGGGCAAGGTGGCCCTGGCACCCAGCCCTCAGCACAGCCACCTTCAGAGCAGTGAAGGAGGAGTGTTGACTCACCATGGGTGGGGAGCTCAGTCATCATTGCTGCCATCTGGGGGCACTTGGCTATCTGATTCCACAACACCCTCCCTGTCCATGGTGCTTACCCCCTCATGTATCATACACCACCCTGTATGCTATCTTGTCTGTCTTGTCTGTTTGCAAATGCAACCTCTCCTAACCAACTTACCTCCTCACATGTACCTATATCATTCACCAGCATCCCACTCTCTCGTTAAAAAAAAAAAAAAATAGGCATCTGTCCCACAAAAAATATATCACCCGATACATAGCCCTCCATTTCCCACCCGTATCCACAGTATACACTTTAATTATTACATGAATCAATCAACACATTTATGTTGCCCTCAGAGACTCCAAAGTACAAGTTGTCTACAACCTGCACAGCTGTTGCTGTACAAGAAATGGAGAGTTATGGTCCTTTCCTACACCCATCCTGCACATCCCTACCCGCCTTTCACAGTGTTTTCCCCCCTGTTTGCCCCCATTTCATCACTTTCTTATCACCCCTTTTCTCTTTTCTTTCTTTTTTTGGAATTAGCGTGGGTTTAAGTGGGGCTAAGCAGTGCAGTTTCCTGAGCAAACCTGCACAAATCCACTTAAAACTGCCTTAATCACCTTCTGTGTTTCTGACACTGTCAGGCACTTCTGCAAGATAATTACCCCTGCCAAGTCTCAAACTCAGGACCCTGTCAACTACAGCATAGTGCATTAGCCTACTAGGTCACTCAGCTCTGAAACTAAACAGGTGTTTCCATAAACATATCCTGATTGCCAATGACACACTGCTTATACATATAATGGGAAAATTGACAGTGTACTTGAACTGTGATGCAGACACCAAACCAGTACACAGCCAGATAAATAGTGTTGGATGGATGTGAGGCCTAGGACATTAGGTATAGCTGACAACTGCACAGACTGTTGCAGAATGTCCACAGTTGTGCCACCTACTGTTGGCACAGTTGTCACAAAACCTATTCTGTGTGTTGAAGTACTGGCAAGTCAGTACAGACTGAGGTTACAAAATCATGACAGACAGTTCAGTGTTACACATCATACCCATATGAATACACATGCTTATGCAAATCCCGTGTCACAGACTGTATGCATGCACATATATCTTGCAAATACACCTGCTGCAGTAATGACTCAGTAGCTCAGTCCGTTAAATTCCTAGCATACTGTACCATTTTGTCACCCACAATCCTGAGTTTGAATCCAGTGTGTTGCACTTCAATTACATGCTTGTGAATACAACAAATAATGACTGAGCCCTGCAATGTTAACCAAAACAGGTTTCTGCTACTGCATTCACTGCTACCCATCTTCGCATGTCAAAGGCCTGTAGGTAGGACCACACTGCAGAAATATGTATAGGCTACCTATATGTCGCCTACCACTCTCTGATTGGCACTGTTACATAACATATGTACCTTAAGCACATGCTTCACCTGGACTGTTATGGGTACCCTCACCCTGGCTATGCTGTAACAACAAAGCTGACACTGCTCCCTTAATGACACATACAACTTGCTGTCCTCCAATGTGTTCACATTCCCCAGTATGACTCCTGGGCAAAATGCAGCAGCTGCAGCCTGCAAGATAAGCAGCAGTATGTTCAGGTACTTGCTACAGACCTACCATACCTCACAACCACCTAGAATAAGGGATCCACACAACACCCATACATAAAGGGGTGGGGGTCAAAGATCAAGCAACAGGGACATGTGTCACAGTCTTCCCCTACAAACATACACAGCTGTTAGACCAGAAGCTACTGCAGCAACGTGCATATTCTGATGCATGTGATGTATGACACTCACATATGTCTTCCCCCTTACTGACCTCAACCCACATTGTTTAACAGTAAACTGCCACATAATCAGAAAGTCTTTTCACAATGGCCAAACACAACATGCAAAACTGTGTACATACGACATAAATCCCAACAGTGGACAGTATTTTTATCTAATCTCTGTGATGCTGTAGTCTCCACACCTCCATAATGTCCATCTCACGGACTAGGAAAGGGGCCAAGGCCTACATAAAGGCCTTAAATATAGCACTATGTTGCCATGTTATTGGCTAATGAAAGTGCAACCCAGCTGTTCTGGATGCAATTAGCAAGTCTGAGCCACAGATTGGAGCACATACAATCACCTGTTTATGAGCATTACCTACAAAAGGCAAGCAGATGCCTATGGTAAACAGGTCTGTGACTTGCTTTACAAAGACAGACTGTGATATCACAAGAATTATTCTTCAGGTCTTCTGCACAAAAAGGAGTACAGCACTTTACCAGGAATGTAATAGAAGTCCCCATGTAATGGCACACAGAGTGAAGGATGCAGTTATGGGGAATAGGGATTACAACAGTAAGCCTGTAGTACATATCTTGGAATGACATGTTGCTGATGATCAGCTGTCCAGAA
The DNA here is from genome assembly GCF_019279795.1 of Protopterus annectens. Classification (NCBI taxonomy): domain Eukaryota; kingdom Metazoa; phylum Chordata; order Ceratodontiformes; family Protopteridae; genus Protopterus; species Protopterus annectens. Next base: position 1,800,558,957 of record NC_056735.1, read on the forward strand.
CCTATAGGCTTCCCTTTCAACTCGGTCTTCTGTGATGTAGATCACTGCTGTGGCCCTCTGAGTCCCTCCTACAATGGTTGGCTCCAGTATGAATGCTACTGGATTGTGTGTTAGGCAATAGTGACAGTAAGTCATGGTGGACACAGCTGGCATATCACATGATGCACTGTCATTCAGCTCCTCTCAGTCTGTGAATGTCACACAAGAACAGTTCAAACATTGTACAGGTGTCCCTGACTGTCCCTGATGTACTCTGGTTAGGTCACTGTATACTCAACATCCGTATCTCATCACGTGAGAGCTATCGCTAGCATACCTGCTGACCCCCCTACAGCAGGACTTCAGGTCATAGCGAGTATTACTGGGGGGACACAGGCCCAACCTCAGTGACAGAGTGTGCATATTGAGCATACAAAGTAAGGGAATGAATACAGTATCAGATATTACTGTACCATAACTGTTTTTTCCGGGTTCTGGTGTGTGACAGCCAGATTCCACACAGTCTGAGAACAACCATTATGTACTGTCCAACCATTTGCCAGTCATCGACATTTGTCTGGCAGAAGGTCCACATATATCAAGCACGTGTACACATTCTGCAAACGTCTGTGTACGGCAGAAATCAGACACCTACAGAGAAGATACCCTACAGCACTGTCTGTCACTGCATCACATGGATGTTGCTGGACTGTCCCCATATACTTGTAGTAACACTCACCTATTTGTCGGATGATGACTGTATGACATGGTTCTTGGATCTCATCCATAGGGGACACACCACAGTCAACGACATTGATGGGAGTGGAGACATAACAACATAATTTGTCACAGCACACAAGGCCATAACCGGTATTCATAGGATCATAGGATCATAGGAGGTTACTAGGCTATTGGCCATGAGGCCCTTCTAAGCCTAGTCAAGAGTTTAGGGGTTCATATTACGTTATCAAAATTTTAAAAGTTTGAATGCTATATGGTCGAACCCCTATGTTCGAACTTTTAAAATTTCGAAAATGGCAGGAAAAAAAATAAAAAACAGAAAAAAACCTACCTACCAGTTGTAAGCAGGGGAGCAAGCCCCCCCTGTACCCCCCGCTCTTTAAATATACCAACTCTGAGACTGCACTACAGTGCAGTAAAGGGAAATCTTCCCTTTCCACACTAAACGGAAATCTCCATTAACACGTTCAAACTTTTAAAAGTTCAAACATACGGGTTCGGCCATATAGCACTCAAACTTTTGAAAGTTTGACAACGTAATAGGGATCTGAGTTTAGCCCATGTTTAGACAAGTCAGCAGCTGATGCCCCAGTACAACAGGGACATGGGTGGAATCCCAAGGGTGGATTTTCTGTTTCTCATCCAGTTATCCAGGTTGTGCTTAAAAAGGGGTAAAGAGGTACTCTGCTTCACATGGAGAGGGAGTCTATTCCACAGATAGGGGATTCTCTGAGACACAAATTTGTCCCACCAACAAGTCCTGTTGATATTTTAATATGAACCATTTCTTTCTGAAATTGGTGCGGCTTGTTGCTGTAGCATAGACCAGATTCAGGCCTGCTGAATCTAGCTTTGTTTGTATAACTTGATCACTGATCCAGGCCATCTTTTTTGGAGAAGGTTCCCCTGCACCCTTGTAAGCAGGGGTGTGCAGTTAGAACTTGTCTGATTGAAGACTGCTGGAACAGGGCTCAGTTTTGAGCTTTTTTTCTTTTTAATTGGGTGACTTGTTTAAATCAGTTTGTTCGTTTTCTATTGTTTTATATATATATATATATATATATATATATATATATATATATATATAAACTGGACTTTATACATCTGCTTTTACTGTATTTGTGTTTCTTCCTACTTTATTACTAGGGGCATTGACTACAACTCTGATCTGCGATATATAACAAAAATTATCCTTTTCTGTGCATTTAAAGTGTTTTTTGAGCGTATCTGCTTTATTTTCTAAATATATATATATATATATATATATATCTATATATATATATATATATATATACTTGTTTCCTGCCTTTCTAAACTAGTATAGTCCAGTTTTCAGGTTAGTGCTGAATTCAGAATTTAGGGCTGTGTTACAAATCTCTGTGTTTGCCCATATCTTGGATAGAAAGAAGTTCTCTGTTCACCTGTGAGAGAGGGGAGCTTTGAGCAGCCTATCTGTCCCTGGAGGAGTGGTTTCAACCCAGAAATTAGTAGTTTATTGGCCATTTTGGGCTAATTTCTATCTCTTTAATTTCTCTGCTATAAATACCGTTTTTGCCCGGTTTTGCACGCCGGGCAGTGCCGGTTAGCTAGGGTTAGCTAGGGTAAAACTATTCCCGGCTCCACAAAGTCTCCACTTCAATTTTTCCCTTGGAACTAGACAAATTTTCAACTTAAGCACTCAAGCCATTCATTTCTCAGCCCGGCACTTGCTCAAAACTTATAGCAAGCACTTATAAACCCTAGCACTAGACCCTCCTGTACTGTACAGAAAGACAAGGCTCTCTATTCGACCTTACCAGCAATCCAGTAAAACAGTTCACTGTACCTATCCAGGCATGTCCAAAGGGCAGTTTCAGGTGTACTCTCCAGTCCAACTGGTGAATCTGGGCATTTTGAAACAATGTTACAACTGCCTCATGTACACAGACAACCCCATCCTCCTACCACCAGACACTAATACATGCGAGAGATGCAATTATACAGCCAAACTGGAGGCTAAGCTCTCTCAACCCAAGACTGGATCAGACAGTCAAGAGGAGAAGGGAAATACTTGCATTACACCGCCAGTCTCACATAGATCCATTAAACCAGCACCGGCAAAAAACATACATAAATACAAGAAAATATACTCGGAGGCTCTAAATAAAAATCTGCAAAAGCAGCAGTGACCTCCAAAAGCAGACATCCAAGCAACCTCCACCCCCAACACAAACAATGAAACACATACTTCACAAAACCAGTGTGCCACACAATCACAGCCCTTAAGGCAAAATAACATACCCAACATACTAGTAATAGGTGACTCTATAGTCAGGCACACTGACGTCCCACTCACTAGGCTGAATAAGGAGAAGGTTACTGTTAGCTGCCTGTCGGGTGACAGGATCTGCCACAAAACACAAGCACTCATGTCACTCCAGAACAAGTGCAAATACCACTCTGTCATTGTCCATGTTGGTGTGAATGACCTGTGCTGTACCTCCCTGGACTACATGAAAAGAGACATGGAAGAGCTCTCTGATCACATAGCCCAGGCCAGTATGACCCTGACCCTGAGTAGCATCCTGCCCTCACCAAGAATGATACCACGGTATAAAGAAAAAAATCTCGATTTCAACAATTGGCTAAGTTTCTGGTGTCATTCAAAGGGGATCCAGTGTCTGTCCACCTGGGATGACATGCTCGATAAGCCACACTGCTTCACTAGAGATGGCTTGCACCTGTCACCCTTAGGCTTTCGAATACTGGCCAAGGCTCTTGCCACCCCCATAGTGACTTTTTTAGGCAAGGCTCAAAAGACAAACCCACCACCATAAATAGCACAAGTAACAAAAAACTGAGGGTATTGCTACTCAATGACAGAAGTCTAAACCTCAAAATGCATGCATTCGAGGCACTCATCAGTATGGAGAAAATTGATATATGTGCAGTAACAGAAACCTGGTTTAAGGCTCCAGAGAGCACTCCAGCACTACCAGGCTACAACTCATACCATACATTTTGGCCACAGAACCCAAACCGAAATACAAAAGGCGGGGGCGTATCCATATTCATCAAGGATACCCACACCTCCAAGTTAATGGTACAGCACGATACTTCAGAGATCATTCACGTGCAACTAACAATGGGCAAAACTGCAATTCAAATTGTAGCTTGCTAAGATCACCCATTATGTCCTAGAACCCCCATTCCGCATTTCTGGAAACAGTGGGAAACATAAAGGTCCTACCAAACACCCTAATATTGTGTGATTTCAATTACCCAAACATTAACTGGGAGAACTACTCAAGTACTAACTCCCTTACCCAACATTTCCTAGAATTTATAAACTCAAATGCCCTGGTTCAACTGGTCAACACTCCCACCAGAGGTGACAACATATTGGACCTGGTCATCACCAACATGGGCGACCGGGGTTCTACACCGGAGGTCAACTCCTTGCTGGTTAGATCTGATCATAAACAAATCACTTTGGATATCCACATTCTGCCCTCACCCCCGGATAAGAAAACCACAGTGAAAAACTTTTCAAAAGCAAACTTCACGTTACTTAAGACCGAGGTGGAAAGTTTCAAAGCCTTCATGCTGAAGGATATCACTGTCCAAGCTGCAAAATACTTTACTAATGCATTCTACGGGCACCTGCAAGAATGCATGGATCATGCCATCCCAAGCGAAACCAAGACTCACTCCTCCAAGAACAGGAAACCAGTCTGGTGGACTCCTGCCATAAACAAGCTATACAATAGAAGGAGGAAACTAGTACAGAAAAGAGTAAAATCCCAAGAAGGGAAGACATCCCTGATCAGTATCAGCAAGAAACTACAATCCCTCATAAAATCATCCAAGGTAAGCTTTGAAAGAAAAATTGCCAAGGACTCCAAAGATAACCACAAGGCATTCTTTAGCTATGTCAAGAATCTAAGTGGCAATACTCGGATCTGCTCAGAGTTAGTGCAGAATGGCACAAAATACACTGAACCGACTAATATCGCCAACATCCTGGCAGACAGGTTCTTGCGCAAACTTCACCCCCCCTCTCACTCCCAAAAGGGCCCATAACCATACCAGAAGAATGTAGAGTCCCTGAAGTCACAGACACTCAGGTTAAAACAGCCCTCTCCAAAGCCAAAACACAACATCAATGGGACCGAACAGTGTCCCAGGCTGCGTCCTACACGAGCTCAAAGACGAACTAACCCCAGACCTAAACGCACTGTTCGAACTCAGCCTCTCCACAGGCGATGTACTCATAGAGTAGCGCACAGCAATGGTTATTCCACTCCACAAAGGTGGAGCCACAACAGACCACAGGAACTATTGCCCTATAAGCCTGACTAGCTTGGTCTGCAAGGCTATGGAGCGCATCATCATGGAACTCATTAACAGAGACATTGGGAACCTCCAAACACTGGACCCTACCCAGTTCGGCTTTGTTAATGACAGATCATGCCTCCTAAACCTGGTGGACTTCTTTGAGACAGTTACCAAGGATATAGATGAGGGAAAGGTGGTACACACAGCCTACCTAGACCTCGCTAAGGCCTTCAACACCATTCCCCATTCTGGTATTATAGACAAGCTCACAAGCCTGAACATAAACCCCTATGTCACAAGATGGGTTGCCAACTGGCTCATGGACAGAGCCCACATGGTGAGAGTTGTGGGAGCTAGGTCAGACTCTAAAATAGGTACAAGTGGCATTCCCTAGTGTTCAGTCCTAGGACCCCTCCTGTTTGGCATATATTTCTCAGAGGTACAGGGAAGCACAGGAGGACTATGGCTGACCAAGTTCACAGACGACTGCAAACTAGGGGCTATAACTGACTCCAGCTGACACAGACATCCTCCAAAAGGATCTCACTGAGATGGATACCTGGTGTCAAAATCATGGCTTCAAGCTAAATGCCAAAAAGTGCATAGTCATACCCTTTGGAAAAAACAAAATACCCACAAACTACCACATAGGTGCTATTCCCCTAAATACAGAAGACGTAATAAGGGATCTGGGGACCCAAGTAGATAGTAATCTCACCTTTGATAATCACATTACCAAAGTGGTTAGACAATACTTCTACGTGACCCACCTAATCACAAAAGGGTTCACATCCAGATCAAAAGAGGTCATTGTGCCCCTCTACTCATCACTCATCAGACCCATCATAGAGTACAATGCCCCATTTGGGATGTATGTTACAAGACACCTGCAACAGCTGGAAACACCACAGAAGTACCTCACCAAGAGGATCACTGGCCTCAAACAGATGCTCTATGCAACTCGACTGAAGAAACTACAACTGTACTCAGTTGCATACCGCATACTCAGAGGTGATCCCAGAATTGATGGACATGCTCCACCTAAAGAAAACCTTATCCCCTTGTGCCACATGCTCTAGGGATCTAAACCTCACCACAACAATAAATAGGACATGCTGGATGGATAGATTCCTATCCCAGAGACTTCCCATGCTTTGGAACAAGATCCCAATCTACATTAGGCAGAGCTCCTCACTAACACTCTAAAAGAAACCTTGACGAGTGGATGGGAAACAGAAAGATTACCTCAGGGATCACTTCAGTGGGTCTGCTGGACAGAGGCACAGGGAACTAATCTAAGGGGGCGGTGAAAGCCAACACATTTTGGCTAGGCTTATAAATGCCTTTGGGCAGATAGCCTAGTACCTACCTATGAACCTATGAACCTATAATATCACAGACCAGATAGAGGGCATGTGTGCTGGTTACTCGAGTGGAGCTTGACTTGCGGATGCGCAGCAGTCCCATCAAAGTGGCGTCTGTGATCACCTTGCATCCCAGACAGAGGTCACCTCTGAGGAGTCTGTATGAAACTGAGTAGAGGGATAGGGCTTTTAGCCTATCTGTATATGGTAGATGTTTGAGGCCCTGGATTCTCCTTGTGAGGAGCCTCTGTGGTCTCTCCAGCTGCTGCATGTGCTTTGCAAGGTACATGCTGAATGGGGCATTGTACTCAATAATGAGCTTTATAAGGGAAGAATACAGGGATATTATGACCTCCTTGTCCCTCGATGAGATACCCTTACTTATGAGGTGGGCCATGTAAAAGGCTTTCTCTACAATGGAAACAACATGGTGGTCAAAAGTCAGGTTGCTATCAACCTGTGTGCCCAAATCCCTCACAACTGATTGCGTGCTTAGGACATTGTTATTAATGTTATAATATGTGGAGACATCACTCTCCCCAAAGGGGATGATGATGCATTTTGTGGTATTCACCTTGAGGCCATGTTTCTTGCACCAGCCATTTGTCAGAGTGAGACCCTCTTGGAGGAAGTCCACATTACTAGGGGATTTGGTGACAGCATCCAGCATGCAGCCATCTGCAAACATGGTCAACCATAGCCCACTGGTTTTGCCCTGCACCTCAAAAAAGTGTACCCCAAATAAGAGAGGCCCCAAGACAGAACCCTGGGGTACACCAGTTGTTATGGGTCTGCTGCTTGATGTGGCTTCCCCTATTTTGACTAGGTGGGTTCTATCAGTGTGCCAGTTTACTACCCATCTGGTAACATATGGATTGATCCCTAGTTGAGAAAGCTTATTTATTAAGGCCATGTGTGGAAGAGTGTTGAAGGCTGTGGCCAGGTCAAGGTAGGCGGTGTGCACTGTCTTCCCCTTATCCATGGCTTTGATGACTGTCTCAAAGAAGTCAACCAAATTTAACAGACATGATCTCCTCTTGACAAAGCCAAACTATATGGGATCAAGTGTTTGGAGGTTGCCAATGTCCTTGTTAATGAGGTCCATGATAATCAGTTCATTAGCCTTGCAGATCAGGCTAGTTAGGCTAATGGGTCTATAAATTCCCAGATCGGTGGATGCGCCACCTTTCTGCAAACAGATGAAAGTGGCTGTTCTTCACTCAGCTGGGACAAAGGCAGTACTCAGGCTTTGGTTGAATAGGGTGCCTAATGGTGCTGCAAGTTCCTGCCTGAGTTCATGTAGGATGCAACCTGGGATGTTATTGGGTCCCATGAAGGTTGTATTTTTTGCCTTTGAGAGAGCAGTGATGACCTGTTCCCTAGATATAAGGGGAAGGTGGCAAGTACTGGGGATGTCCTGATCTACTGATGGGCGACAGAGGGGTGAAGTTTTCACTGACTCTGTCAGCCAGCAAGTTTGCTATATCTATAGCATTTGTATATGTGGTTTCCTTGATCACCACTTCTGAACTGATTGGGGTGCTTCCTTTGAGGTTGCGGACATATGTGAAGAAGGACTTATGATTGTCTGTAGTGGACGTCACAGATTTGGACTCTAAGTTTGCTTTGGAGGATTTCAGTAGTGCTCTTATTTACTTGTTCAGGCTATGGAGACAGTGCTTCCAACTGGGCACCTGCTCCTTCTTGGTCTTGGACAGCAATTGTTTCCTCTTGTTATAGAGTTTATTGCAGATGTCCACCAGACAGGTTTACATATCCTTGCAGAGTATGATTTAGTCCAGTCAGGTATTCCTGATTCCATGCATCCATATAAATGCTCATATAGTGCTTTGGTGTAGTTTTGGATATTGGTGCCATTTCCTATATAGGGGAGGGGGCTGTGAAGCTGTTCATACCATCCCTCAGGAGGTTGTAATCAACTTTGGAGATGTTTTTATGTCTGACCGTAGCTAGATAGGTATTGTGGGAGATGGTGACTTTGAAAGTGACTGCTTTATGGTCAGATCTTACCAGGGACTATGATATTGTAGGGATGTTGCACTGGTTACTCATGTTGTTTAATACCAAGTCCAAGATATTTTCACCTCTTGTGGGGGTATCAACTAGCTGTTCCAAGGTGTTTGCACTTATAAAATCAATGAATCTCTGGGCATTTGTGTTCTGGCATGAGTATTTCTTCCAAACTATGTTTGGGTAGTTAAAGTCACCCAGGATCTGGGTAAAGGGTTGAATCTTGATAGAGTCTAGCATGTCAGTATAGGTGGAATGGGCATCTTGTGTCAGATTTGGGAGCCGGTAGCTAGCTATAATTTGAATAGGGGTCTTGTCAATGGTATACTGCATCTGGAGTGTCTCCTGTGCATCATACTGTTTGACCAGCCTAGAGATGTGTATGTCTTTGATATATGTTGGAATTCCACCTCCTATGGCTTTACTGCCCACAATTTGGGGTCTGAATGTATGATAGGATGGGTAACAGGTAAGGCTAGAGTGCTCTCTGCAGCTGTGAACTAGGTTTCTGTGACTGCACAGATGTCAGCATTTTCCAGAGTTAAGAATGCTTGCAATGAGTGCAGTTTCATGTTTAGACTCCTATTGTTTAGCAGCATGACTTTTAATTTGCATTTTATTGACATTTTTATGTTGGTAGTTTTAACCTCATCACTTTTCCAAAAAAAAGCACTATGGGGGAGGCAAGAACCTTTACCAGAAGCCTGAAGCTCAGGTGAGACAGATGCAGGCCATCTCTGGCAAAGCAGCATGGTCTGTCGATCATATCTTCCTAGGCTATCAGGTACTGGATCCCCAAGTCAATCATTTCCTGTTTGTATTGAGGCATTATTCTGGGTGACAGCAGAATGCTGCTTAAGATTAGAGACATACCTGCCTGGGACACATAATCAGTGAGCTCAGTCAAGTCTCTCTTCATATAGTCCAGGGAGTTATGTCTCAAGTCATTCACGCCAACATGGACTATGACAGAGTCATAACAGTACCTGTTGTTGAGAGACTTCAGTGCATATGTGGTATGGCAGATTCTGGCACCTAACAGACAAGTAACTGTGACTTTCTCCTTATCCAGCCTGGTGAGAGGCACATCTGTGTGCCTCACAATGGAGTCTCCTATGACTAATATGTTGGGTTTATGGTAAAGCCTTAATGGCTGTGAGACACAGGTGTGTGGACCATGCATGGTATGTGGTATGAAGGGCTGTGGAGATTGCGTGTGTTTTTGCCTTGGAGGTCTCCTTTGTTTGGGTATGTTTATGTTGAGGACCACCGCATATGTGGGTGTGTGTTGCGTAGGTGTGGGTCGTGTTTGAGGTGTAGTGATTGTGTTGACAACCTTTTTGGTGCCAGATATACTGACTTGAGAGGGAGAGAGTATAGACTCTGGGTTCCTAATGTAATTGCATCTCATACAAATTGTGTTCCTATGTGGTGGTAGTAGATGGTTGCCCGTGTACATGGGGCAGTTGCTACACTGTGCCAGGATGCCCATATCAATGAGAATGGCAGGAGAAACTGTAGGATATTGTCCATCCATATATGTCAGAATCTATAACTGTAGGATATTGTCCATCCATATATGTCAGAATCTGAGGTAGAAAAGCCAAGGAGACCTTAGGGGTGGGACTAAAGCCCACGTGCTTTAACCAAAAGTAACACGCTTAGAATAACATTTACAATTTAGACAGGCTATAAAGAAGCAGTAATAAATGCAACAGAAAAGATGCAGTTGAACACTTTAGAGAACAAGCAGCAAGTAGCAGGAAAAAGCAAGATGAGGAGGAAAACACAAAATGTATTCCCCCTATGGTGCTGATAGGCGCATACCTACTGTGTTGAGAGATGGCAACGTATCATGTGGGAGTTAGTGGAGGATAGTGCTGGCCAATTTGGATTTGCAGGGTGTGTACATAGTGGAGAGAAATGTATATGGTCCTGTGATGTGTTCCCCTCTTCTTGTCTTTCCAAAATGATGTACATATGGAGGCACCCACCTTTTTCTGTTGCCAAAAATGACATGATCCTAGATGGCCTCAGACTGCATCACAACATACTCCTCTCTAGGAGTCAATAGAATCAGGAGCAACATGTTGCATTGTGGTCTGACCTCATTCCATCAGTAAACCAAGTAGGGCTACGTGAAAGAAGCTATGTGCAGGTCCAACACCGGGTGACCAACATGATAAATGCTGCATGGCAAAGGGCTGCTGCTCTGGCCAGGGACCGTTCTGCCACCAGTGTAGGGCCTGCAGCAGAACAACCACTCTCAGCCACAGAGGAGTTCTTGGTAAATCTGGGATCAACCACCAGCTCTCAAGCATCCATCACCCCATACATCGTGGAGGTGGGTGGTACAGCTTCCACAGCAGAGGGTTGTCTAGGTAATACTGCTGGTGTATTTTTGAACATTTCATGGTGGATTTGTGGTCGTTGTGGTTGTCTAGGAAAGCCTCCTGTGTTCAGCACTGCAATACTGCAGCAGTCATTGTGGCAGCCTCTGCATACCAGTACATGGGTGTCAAGTCAATCTGCATTTGGGGGGGATTATTTGTAACCCACACTTGTGCACACATACTCAGAATGTTAGCAATGTAGGCAGTATCACAGTTCCTACTGTACATGTTGATATATACACATATTATCCTGTAACAATGGCACATTTGTGTTTGCTGAAAATACTTCTCCCTCACATTTCCATAGGTACATCAGGTGTGGCCAGAGTCCAACATCCTGTAGCTGGTGTGTGTGAAACTGTTTTGGAATGGCTCATATATACTCAAAGAATGTTGAGGGCTGCAAGTTTGCTGTAGACACAACTATTATGCTTAGCCAAAGTACAATACTTGTATGCTCAGTTGTGGAGGTTACACTTCAGAAGATCAAATGGCTGAAATATCGAAGACCATATGGTCGAGACTATATGATTGATATTTCAGAAGATCAATCTTCTGAAATTGTAACAAAAATAAAATAAATACAGTTAAAGAAGATGGCAATTCAGGGGGGGGCAAGCCCTCCTGCACCCCCACACCCCCCTACTTAAATATACCAACGCTGAGATTGTGCTACAGCAGGGAATAGGAAAATATCCCATTCTGCACAGTATTGACAGTGTAGCGCGATCTCGGAGTTGGTATACTTAAGTAGGGGTGTGTGGGAGGCTTTACCGTCTTAACTGTTTTTTTTTTTTATTTTTGTTACAATTTCAGATCGATTTTCTGAAATATCGATAATATGGTCTTGGCCATATGGTCTTCGATATTTCAGTCATTCGATCTTCTGAAGTGTAACCATTTTGGAGGGGTTCACTGCAGTGCATTGAATCAGTAATCACAGTAGTGTATTTGCAGGAGCTATAACATATTTGCAGTTATTTTTGTGAAGGTCTATGCAGTCTGCTATACAGGGGGCAATAGTATAGTGAAGATGGGTGCACTGTGTTCTAGATGTAGGCCCATCACATACACTGACATACTGCTTATCTCACATGTGTATAGTACGGGCAACATTAACTGGATGTAGCTGCAGTGCATGTTATTAAGGGGCTGTCTTGTCTGTGTATGTTGCAGTCTGCTTGTATGTTGTTCATGGGATCAGAAATAAGATGTGGTATATATAATGCAGTTGTGGCATCTCACCTGTATGTATGTATGTGTGTGGATCATCAGACATAATAGTGAGGGTATTAATGTAGTTATGTTGTCTTCCTCCTCATAGGTGACTGTGGCAGTTGGAGTCTGTCCCCCTGACAAATTGATGTCAGAGTCTCATTGGACTCTGATGATGATGGTGACCATAGTGAGGCACAGTTGGGGTTGTTGGGGGCTGAATCTGTCCCATGGGTTGACATCCTACTTCCTCTCCCAATGTCCCCACACACAGTCAGTATACCCACACATACCCAGTCCCCTGCAGCCACAGATATTGGACAGCCAGCGTGTGGTGGCATCAAACAGGAGAGTGTGGCGACTATGGCATCAGTGACTGTAGACACTAGCAATAGACAGACAGCTGGTGAGGTCACCCACAGGCAGATTGACAAGGGTGTTTGAAGGAGGACTGCTGCCCATCCACCACGTGTCACAAGAATTACATCCCGAGTCACTCAATGCATGTTTCAGTCCATCATGAAGGCACAGGCATGTTCTGAATGCAACACCAGATGGATGCTCAGGATCATGGATGCATCACTGTCTGGCATCTGTGACTCCATCCACAACATTGGTGACACCATGCATCATTTCACTGATGTAGTAGACATATGGTGGAGTGAGATAGTGTCAGTCCTTGACTGTACATTGTCTGTGCTAGAACATGTGGTGGGAGTAGGACATTGGGCACGTGGCCGTAGGTCAGCAGCAAGATCTGCTGAGAGTCCACATGGCCGTGCACACTCATGCTTCTGTAGTGACAGTACCTCCAGCACTACAGAAGGGAGGCTGCTATTCTCACCATGATGTGGCAGACTATGGGCATGTGGCCCTGGGCAGTCCATTGAGGGACACAGGCCCAGCAGACACCAGTCACCATCAGCGACTAGTACTGCATCTGACCCTGGGCATGGTGGTGCCAGTGCCACTCCTAGCAGAGCCAGTTCCCATGTTTGTGGCTGGAGATGCTGAACTGTCTAGTCTGCCATGTACAGCCCACTGCTGTCCAACATACCCATGTGTAGGGCTAGCACATGGCTTGACTGTGTACACTCACACATTCATACATCAGTGTCACAAGCAGGTCACCAACAGACACACACAGCACCTCTCCATGGCCCAGCTGACCACCACCCCTTCCAGAGTTGCCCTTTTTTGGGATTAGAAACCTTACCTGTCTAATAGTATATACCATAGCACTAAGTGCTTATCACATGCACCACACCCTAGGCTGCTGGCACCCCCACACCACACCCTGTGCAAGTGATGAAACTTGTGCCACATCCCTGCTATTCATAGTATTGATACAGGCACATGCAAATACATGTCTGATGCACAGGGTGACTATAGTACATTACATGACATTGTTTACTGTGGTTCGGTTATGAAATGACAGGTGATGTCTGCTGACATGTGTCATGAGTACACGTTAATGTGTTTGTTCCTTTGTTGCATGATGTTAGATTGACGGAGGTGTTGCAGACTGACAGGTGTCTCTCAGAACTTTGTATGCTTCTGTTGCAGGGGTCTGTCTGGCTACACTGTGGAGTCTTGGTGGCAATACAGCAGCTCAGGATGGCATGATAGCATAGCAAAAATATGACATCATCAAGGTAAGGTGTTCTATGTGCATGGTTACCTAGGTGCTTCTGTGTAGAGCAGTGTGTCGGGGCAATGGGGGAGACAGCGTAATCCTGCATGCATACCCCATGACAAGGCATGGCACCCTTGATACATGTCATCTGGGTGTTCTGTACCTACAAATGTAGGTGGTGGCAGATAGCATTTAGATAGATGTGGGTTATTTAGGGGCAGCAGGTACTCACAGGGCCTTAAAATGTATAACCACTGCACATAGGCAAGACAGACACACTGCTGCAAGGGGCCATAGTCAAAAACACACACACACACTCACAGAGTTGCCCTTTTTTGGGATTATAAACCTTACCTGTCTAATAGTATATACCATAGCACTAAGTGCTTATCACATGCACCACAGAGCTTATGTATTTCGGAAGTGTTTGCCACTGCTGTTAAGGTGGATGACATCATCAGACCCTGTAAAGGAGGCCAGTGGGGGGTTTGACAGGGCCACAAAAATGTATGACCATTGCACACAGATAGGCGAGACAGGCACACTGCTGCAAAGGGATATATTTACATACACATTCACGGAATTGCCCTTTCTGAGCTTAGAACCCCTATCTGTCTAGTAGTATATACTGTAGCACTAAGTACTTATAGCATGCACCAGGGAGCTTATGGGCTTTGAAAGTGTTTTCCACTGCTGTTAAGGTGGATGACATTAGCAGCTGTTGCCAGGGAGGCCACTGTTGTGGAGGACGCTAACCACAGGGCCATAAAATGATTGACCATTGCACAGACATAGGCCTGGCGGGCATGTCTGTACTACTGTATGGGTAATAGCTATATCTGCACATGCATAAAGTGGCTGATGTCAGATTAGAAACCCTACCTACCTATTATTACATGCTACAGCTCACAGTAATAGTTACACAAGCCACCAGTTACATTTAGTATATAACTAGCTGCATAACTACATCACGCTACACCTTTATGGGTATATATATATATATGTGTGTGTGTGTGTGTGTATATATATATATATGTGTGTGTGTGTGTGTGTGTGTGTGTGTGTGTGTGTGTGTGTGCTACATACTGCTAGATTAGGGTAATCATGTCTGAGCGGGATAGGGAGAGACAGATACATATTCATAGCTGTCTGTATGCACAGAGATATATTCACATCTCAGTGCTTTAGGCAGAGGCATCAAACATGGAACAACAGTAGCTAAGTGTAGGAGCATGCCCAGTGTGACCATCAGTAAGTCCAAGGTGACTCCAGGCCAGACCTACCTGTACTCCAGTCTGGGATTTTGTGTGCTACAAAGCCAATTGGATGCTGCCCCTGATTCAACAGTCCAGAACATCCTTGATATTATGTCCAAGGGATTCCCCAGCTGTGAGCTGCACATAATATCTGTGTCATACCTAGGGTGTGCACAGATTGTGATACAATGTACAGGGTTTTGCATCATATGTCTGGTAAGTATTGCATATCATTGTGATTTTCTGATACATCAGTGTAAAATCATTATAGACTGACATTAGTAACTGTTGAGAGATATTTGAGTTGCTGACTGCATACACAGCAGGGAACCCATGCTTCTGTGTGACCTGTTATTCTCTGCACTTTCTTGTCTGGCCAGTAGTTAATCCGTCTCCTTATATGTGGGCCTTTGTCGCACTCCTTTTCATGGCTGTGTCCATATATCCTGCTTTAGGTAGTTGTAGGTATACTGTGAGAGGGATATATGATGTAACAGCACACACAGGGTTACAAACTTCATACCTCTGACTGTACATGTTTAGCTGGATGTCCAGCATTCTGCCCCATATGTCTACTCTGCTCCTCAGATAGTTGTGTTTTTTTGGTAATATACTACTACATGGTGCCCGCCGATTTGTTGTAGGTACTGACACAGTTACGAGAAGGCCTTTACATCCAGCTGCTACTCTGACTTGTTCCAACCTGCTGTTATACTAGTCACCTTCTAGGTTACTCAGAGCATGTGTAATGTCCATAGCTGTGGACCCCTGCCCCTCCATTGTCTCTGGCTTTGTCCAGCTTTCTTGCAGTAACAAATAGTGAAATATCGACAGCCTGTGGGACTCCTACCATAGGAGTACCTCACATGCAAAACTGCAGATGCAGTCGGCTTCGAACCATGACCACCAACTGGGTTAATGTACTTAGCCTACTAAGACACACCAGTCACCAAAAAGTGATGTTTAATTCCTGACACTATCAACATCAGACAGACATACACTTTGCCAGTGAATATTTAGGACACAGAACATGTTGCCAGATTGTTTGGGAGAACCCTGGGATTGTGTGGCCTGTTGCTATAACCTTGCAAACATACTGTTACTGCAGTTGTATGGGAACACAGCTGTGTTGGGTGTAGGGGGGACTCTAACATTGATAGTCATGTGTCTGCCCTTTGACCTCACTGTTTGGCAATTCCCTCGCATAGTGCAGTGAGTTTTTCTGCCTTGTGGTCTACTGTATATTATGGGGCAGCCAGTACTGGACAGAATTCCTGTTGTCCCACATAGCTGTTAGTTCTCTGCAGGTAGCCCATTAGCCCACTCTATTCCCTAGAATACATGCAGCAGGTCCATACCTATGCTACCATAGTCTAGTGCTCTATACATTTGTTGTAAAGAAGAGTGACTTACCTTGTGCCTGCAGCAGTTGAGATAACAGTGCTTCAGGGCTGACTCTGTCAGATGCAGGCAGTACACAGCCAATACATGGTAAGGTACAGGTTGTGTGGTGTGGCTGACATCCTTTTTACTATGTATGTGAGTTGGAGTGAGGTGTCAGTTCCTAGAACCCAAGGTTGTCAGTGCATGTGCTATGCGTTGTCTCTTTGCTAAGGCCAGGGCATATTGGGCGTGCCTGCATCTGCCTACAGGGACAGACTCAGGGAATTTCTCCTTTGAGTCCCCCTGTGGCTGTGGCTGTGGGGACCTTGGCACTGGTTGGGGGTTGTGTGTCTCTTCCCTGTAATGTTTCTGCCACAGCTGTTTCCGCAGGATCATATTATGTAGCATGGCACATACTGTGAACTTCTGTGGAGATGTGGCTGGAGAGTACTGCAGGGCTCCACCAGATATATCGAGGCAGTGGAACCGTGACTTCAGCAGCCCAAACACATGCTCTGTGATGTTCCTAGTTTGTTTGTGTGCCTCATTATGGTGTTCTTTGGTAGATGTGTATGCATTTCTGATGGATGTCATAATTTATGGTTCCAGTGCGTAGCCAGCATCCCCCAATAGATGGATGTATGGGATGTCCCCCATGGCAAATGTCTGGTACAGCTGTGATACGTGCCAGATATGTGAGTCATGATAACTACCAGGGCTGCCAGCACACACACTCATGATAATGCCCTGGGTATTGCACATGACCTGGCAGTTGATGGGTGATACCCCTTGCGGTTGATGTAGACTCTACCATCCTCACCAGGCTGTGCCTTGATGTGCACATAAGTGTAGTCTATGGCACCCAGTACCTCATGGTAGTGTGCTACACAGTGTCAGAGGTGCATATTGCTGGCCCTCTCCACAATGGTGTGGGGTAAATAAATGTGCTCACTGGCATGTGTTTGCAATGCAGCCAGGAACTGCTGGAGTATGCTGGATGCAGATGCTTGTGAGACCCCCATCATGTCCCCAGTTGGTCTTTGAAAAGTACCTGTAGCTAATATTCTAAGGGGTACACATACCTTTAATGATTGAGAAAACTAAATAACTAGAAAACTTCACAAATGAAACATGAAAAAGAGAGTTGAAACCAAAATCAAGTCCCAGGAAAGCACAGACACTGTAGTTAGCTTTCATTCACTTTAATGACTGTGAACTTCCTCAGAAAAACATCCATCTGCCCTCACAAACACACTTAAATAATTAATTAACTAGTCACATGACTAATTAGGCTTCAAACATCACTGATTTTAAATAAATAAAAAAAAATATTCTATACACAAACGTATTGATACATATTTAAATATTTAAATAAAATATATGCATAAAATAATTTACATATATTGTAAAAAACATTTTATGTTAATGTCATTAAGACCTGGTGCACAATCAGCACCTAAACGTATTTGCCATAGACTTTCTTTACATTCCAACCACGTCTTATAATCCCCTGAAAACATCTCTGAACTGACACTATCCAACACAGAGAAAACACATTTTTTTAAATTATTGCAAACAACAGCATGTCTAGCCAAGGCGTTGTTTTGTTCTCCTTTTCTTATCGCTAACAAATGTTCATAAATCCATCTTTTCAGACACCTAGTAGTTTTTCCAGTGTAATAACATGGACATGAGAGGCACTGTGCCACATAAACTACCATTTCACTATTACACGTATAGTAACCATTTGTCCAGAAAATGTTTTTATCATGACTGAAAAAAACTGAAAATGTATTACTAATATACCTACACTGTCTGAAATTGTTGCACGCCTAACTACCCTTTTTTTGTATTCCCATTGTGTTGGTGTTACTTCTATCATTTGATCCTTGTTCTAACAAACCTTTCATATTTATAACTTTCTTAAACGTAAAAGATAGTCGTAAACCAATGATCTTGACCAAATCAGAATTTCCTAAAAGAATCTTCCAATTTTCTGTAATGATGTTCTTTATATACCACATCTCATTGGTTACTGGTAGTGGAAATGAACAACAATACTTTTGAATAGGACCTGAAACTACAGTCTTACTATGTTCATCACCTTGTACAACCTGTCCAGTGCAACCTTTCAAAATTGGACCAGCCTTTCCACTTCTTAATGACCCCTATCATGTCCCCAGTTGGTCTTTGAAAAGTACCTGTAGCTAATATTCTAAGGGCCACACATACCTTTGTTTCCACTGGGATGGGTTCCCCTCTGTTGGCTCTGGGATTGAGCTGAGGTCAGCAAAGCTCAGTGAGTTATTGTAGTATGTCCCTGTCCACCCAGTAGCGCTCTACAATCTCCAGCTTATGTAGCCCCTGGAAGGTTACCCTAGGCCTGAACACTCTTTTCCTTCTCAGTCTAGGCCATTGCCAGCAGCAGCATCAGCACTGCCCTCAGCCTTTAGCACATACAGATGTAGCAGAGCAACAGCAGCCCCTAGTGTTCTGTCAGTTAAAATTCCCAAGTGTGTACTTCAATAGTGCAGAGTATGTGGGAAAAATCAGATTACATGGTGTATGCATACTTTATAGTGGTGTGCTACAGATGCAACCTGTGTGATTGGCTACCTATGATGAATTCCACCTGTCAGGTATATCATGGAGGGGTTTGAATGGCCCTGTGTCTGTAGAACAGGGCTTAACAGTAATTTATACTTGATTGGCTTTCCTAAGCTATTACCTTTTTTTCTTTTAAATACCTTCCCTGCTAAGCACTGCGGCATGGTACACAAACCTGCACCGTTAGTATAAACACTGCTTAGCAACACTGGACACACCCCTCCTTAGCTGAGCTGAGTACTGTACAAATGGACACCACTGAGCTCCAATCCACTTAAACATAATGTGATACACCCCCTTTTGAGGCCAACTACCTCTTCTGTGGACACCAACATGGTTCAGGGGATACATGAGTTTTATCTGTGGACACAGTAGCCCATTTTTGCTATTCAGTAACCCCAGCTGATTTGCATACTGATCCATTCACACAACCTGGATACTTCACTATTCCAGGGCCTGCCTCCTTAGCAACCATTGAAATATACCATTGTACATACTGCTTGCAGGGTCCTATAATGCATTATTCTCACATTTGTCTTGTTTTTGGATTTTACAATTTTTAATATTTTTTTTTGCAAAACGGCATGTTTGCATGCCACTGTGCGGCACGCAAATGTGATATGACTATTAAAAAAAGTTATTTTTTATTATTTTTAAGTATTTGTTGCACATACAGCACATAGTTTTTTGTCCCTAATATGCAATCCTTGACCTTCTAAATGGGCTTTTACAGCCCCTGTTCAATTTTTGCTTTCTTGTACCCAGTAATTTTCCATGCAAACTTTGGACACCAACACCAGGTCTGCACAATTACCTATCTGCTTGCTGGATCACTCCACCAGCCTCATTTGACCTCATTTACATGAAATTCACCTCCTTATGAGGTGATGTGCATTCTGTGGACACTTCCATGTCTGCATACTCGTGCACGCTCCTCTGCTCTGTTTACTGGATTGCATGGCTGCCAGTTTCCATGTTGGGGCCGTGCCACTCTGCCTACACGGAAAACCACTCCATGTAGACTTCATTGAATTCTCCCTGCTATCTAGGATTTGAGCATGATAGCTTAATAACTAAGTGAAGTAAACCTATGTCTGTCAGAATTTCATTGATGTGATTTTTCTCGGGCCTAGCAAGTTCAGGAAGTCCCCAATAATTATTACATTATCAGAGGAGGTTATAGCATTCATTAAGTCTTTAATTAGATTGTTTTGAAATGTTTTGGTCAGATGGAGAGGGAGATAGGTAACTCCTATGAAGAGCTTCAGGAGCTTATTCTATATTATAGTGTCAATCAGTTGGGATCATGGTCTGAAATGTTGTCGGCCTGTGCACATAGTTTAGCTTGCATGTTTTATTTTATTGCTTGTTTCATTAGAAGAGCAACATGTTCTTTCTCCTTTTCTTTTATCTGATCAGGCATTGTAAATAGACTTGTTGCCTGGGAAAAGTTAATTAGGTCTGGAGAATTGTCTTCTATAAAGAATTTGGGTAATGAGATGATGACTGAGGAATAAAATGGAAAAATGTATATAATTGTTCCAGTTTGCAGGTAAGGATGTTTGCATTTAGAAGGGGGATTTTCACTAGAGGGGATTAGTGAGGTGTTGGGCCTTGGCTGAGTTTTATGTTGGCAGCTGAGATAGTAAAGTAGGGGTTAACTGGGGTAATGTTTGAGCCATTTAGGAAGGAGTGAAGTATATTTAGTTGTTTCACTGTACTGAAATAGAAGTTTTGGAGAGTAGAAGGGGAAACCTATGATTTTATAGCCCCATGTGTTAGATCTAGAGGATGTGGTGGTTGACATATGGTCATTTGCAGTAGTACTTGATAGGGAGAACACGAGAAGGCTGAAATGGAAAGGAGATACTTTTAAATTAGGGAGAGAGAATGAAGTTCTAATGCTAAAAGAAACCAAAAGTATTACTGTGAAAAATATAAATGCTTATATTTTGAAATGGATTACGCTGGAGTTTGGATAAATGCCCTAAACATCTGGCAAGAAATCTTAGAAAAGTAGATAAAAGCTACTGGTACTGAGGAGTTCTGAGATCTCTGACCAATAGTTAAAATAAAGATGTAAGACGAATAAGGAGGAAGTCCAGTGTTTATGTTATCATAGTGGAAAAAGTTGGTAGAAATATAGGCCACAAAGCGGTTACTAGTATAATGCATGAGTGAGTAACTGCATTGTACACTACTATAGTAGTACAGTGCACAGAGTGAGAAGCAGTTTAAGACACAAAGTGAGTAGCTGTATTGTGCATTACTTTGGTAGTATAGTGTACAGAGTGGTCAATATTTTTTTTCCAATATACTTTTTTTTTATTATTTTTGTTTTTCAGCCAAAGTAAACAGACATTTACAGCATAGAAACAACAAGGGTTAACAATTTAAAACAATTTTCACAATGTTCACATGAAGACTTACAGAAACTAAAGAAAAAAGAAAAAAAAACTAGCACTTTCACCGTTTTCTGAGCGTATAGAGGATAAAGAGACCCATATCTGACTATTAATTTTAACTAAAAGGATACATTACCCCTATTTCAGAATTAAGTAAAGTTATTCTCATTGTTACTGAAGAGTAGAATGTAAAGTTTGTTTTACGTTCTCATATGTTGTTTGATTTGTGTAAGTATGATAACCTTACTTACAAAAAGGTTAGTGAAACACTAAAACTATGTACAAAAATAAACTATTTACACTGTTGTGTGCCATCTGAATGATGCTAATCTTGAGCATGTTATTTGTTATCAATAAACTTATTGTGTTTAATATATAGAAGTTTAAATAAAAGCCACCTGGATTGTATTTATGTGTTTGGGTTTTATTTGCTTACTAAGATTGTGTCGAGAAGAGAATTCCAATATGTTTGAAACTATGTTCTTTTTTTATGCTTTTTGTACAGAGTGGTCAATATTATAGTGGACAGATTGAGAAGTAATTTCATTCACAGTTGCCAGAAATGCCCAATAAAATTGACTGATAATTGGGGTATTATTATTATTATTATTATTATTATTATTATTATTGTTATTATTACTGTTGTTGCTGTGCTGTTATAAACAGTGGTTGACTAGTGCACCACTAAGTAGCAGACTAAGTGGCTAAAGTGAAAAGGCATGAGATAGTGATGGCAGTAATACTCCTTTCACCTAGCCGTGGACATGCTGATCTCAGCATAGCTATGGATTTGGTGTGAATTTAAAGGTAAGCATTTAATGGAAGGCATAATACACATCTGCCCCACGTACTACACTGATAAATTCCAATGGGATGTGTTGGTGATATAAATGGCGTAGCACTCACTTGGCTCATGTGTACAATACCTATTCCAAGCAAGAATGGTAAAGACGTGTGCACAGGAAAACACAATATGTATTTAGTAAGCTAGCATGAGGATCTGTTTAGTTAAAAAAATAATTATGCTACCATCTATGCACCTATGTTAAAGGACAACGACATCTGTTGTATAGTACTTACCCATAAAGTATGTTATGCTACACATATGCACCTGTGACAAGGAGTAATATGGACCTGAACAAGGTCTTTGACCTGGTCCCACAAAGGAGGCTGGCAGAAAAATCGTAGGGGTTGGAGGTAGGACCAAGTCTGAAGAATAGGACAGCTGCATGGTTGAAGAGTAGGACAGAAGGAGTTTTAGTAAGATGCTAGGAATTAGGATACTGAGTAAAGGAATGCCACGCAGGTTTGTCCTGGATATGATAATCTTTAGTGTGCTAATCTCAGACACAGCTGAGGGGAAAAGACAACAGGATCCACCTTCCTTGCTGATGACAGAAATATGTGCTGCTGAAGGATGGGGGTGTTGGATGAAGGATTCAACATGGTCCAGCAAGTGGACAAGTGGACAGAAGGATGGTAGTTGAATTTAAATACAAACAAAAATTACCAGACCTGCACTTAGGCCACAGTGACCATGGTGTTAGATATCAGCTGGGGTGAGTGGACTTGTTGGCAGCAGAGTAGGAAAAGAGCCTGTAGAATTTGGTTACACCTGGACTGGGCCACTGAGAACAAAGTGGGAGGCTAATGGCAGTGGCACACAGAGTACTCATTGGAAAGATTCCAGAAGCAGGGAGATGGCACTTAAATTCTACAGGGTCTAGGTAGGGCTGCAAATTTCGTTCTACATGCACTTCTGTGGGTCATGGGGAGGCAGGTTACTGAATGAACTCCAGGTGAAAGCTATGAAAAAGCTCTGTGTGATGGAATGAAGGGAATATGGAAACACACTGCTCATTTGGGAATAGTGGAGATGGGGAAGCTGATGCTGCAACATGGGATCACTCTAAGGAGATGTAAGAGGGGGAGCATCTTTAACAAGAAGATCAAAATAAGGGAGCTCAGACAACAAACTAAACGGACTGATCACTCCATAGATCTCTAAAACTGATATTCACAGAGATCTTTCCAGATTAATTGAGTGGAATACCTGAAGGGGTGGTGAATAATACACTCACAGAGTCATTTAGGAGGACAGGGACAGAAAAATGGTAAGGAGGATAGAAATAATATAAGAGAGGTAAACTGTTCAATGCACTAAAAAAGGCAGACAGGGTAGACATATTGCCTTCTTCTGCTGTCAAGTAAGTGCAATGTAATGTAATATAATTCTGTATGCCCTGGACAAATACAATGCGTTTCATTTTCATAAAGGCAAATTAAGTTTGCTCATGTTTTCATATTAGTTATTTGATTTTAGAACTATCAGTCATAGTTCAAGGACCTGTATTCAATAGTTATTATAAAACTGAATGATCCAAATATGCACATATTTGTTATTAGTTAACAGGAAATCTGTTACATACACCACTGTGAGCATGTGGATATCACCAGAATTAAAATGTGGTTGATTTCTTCAAATACACTTTAACTAACATGTGTATATTTTACCATAATGAACCAACACATATGACTAGTAATGCTTATAGTGATTTAAAGCAGTTTATGTTACACGAGGCAGCACCATTCTAGGAAGTGCTATATTTTTAGTATTTTGCAATAGAGACCCTTAAAATGATTATGTGACTTGCAGTTGCTGTACATGCTTGGCAAAAAATATTTACTTTTACTAAGCTCCATTATTTTGGCATTAATTATGTCAATATAGTTCAGCATTTTTGAATTATATGACACTGTACAATTCTAAAATTGTAATCGCTCTTATTTGTTCCTTTTTATGCCATAATACCTATGTATGACTGATTTGAACACATAACAGTATGTAAAGAATGTAGAGTATTGTACATGGCTGTATTTCTCATCAGTTTCTGTCCTTGTGTGTGTTTAACTCTCTTCTGATGATTAATTAATAAAATAACAGTGCTTCATCCTTTTTGAGTTTCTAGACATTACTCAAGAACATTATTATACTAAGATTTATAAGCTTAAATCCTCACGGATAGTGTTTTGTGGTGGCGTAATTAATTTTACATGTAAAACTTGCAGATACATTTTTATGGCATGCATTTTGATTAACTGACAGTCTGTGGGAGGAATTATTTCTGAAAGTGTTACATCTATCATTACATGAAGTTTGGAATGAAAAGGTTTTGCTAATTTCAAAATTTTCTGTCAAGGTCAGACAGTCAGAGAGTACTGAGGACCAAATTAATTTATATTTGTAAAACTGAGGCATAGTGGTTACACATATTCTTATTTGGAAATGGGGTAACATGTAGTATTAAGCATTAATTACTGGAAGCCACATGTTTGTTATTAACTATTCTGCAGTCAGTCATTAAACCTGTCAATGCAGTCACTTCATATAGGCTCTCTTTTTTAATATGCTTTCATAACAATGACCATTTATTCTTAGTGAGGAAACGGTGTTATGTTAAGTAATTGTGTATGCATGATGGAAACATTACAGTAGGAACAGTTATCTCTTTGGACAACATGGAATTGAATACTAGGGTAGACATTAAACTATCAAAGAACATTCATTATACAGGAAAATATGTTAAATTTTAGTGTTCTCTTTCAGAAAGGCCCTGTATATCTCTTCTTCTCAACCTTATGTTTAAGTTGTATAGTATTTCAGTAAAGTCAGCAGGGCTGTGTGTGTGTGTGTGTGTGTGTGTGTGTGTGTGTGTCTCTGTATGCATATAAATATATATATATATATATATATATATATATATATATATATATATATATATATATATATATATATATATATATATATATATATATATATATATATATATATAAAATCCCCTTTGAAACGTCAAAAGCTCAGATAACCGAACCGCATTTTTGCGAGACCTTGTTTACTTGCCCTGGGGAAAAATTTGCTGTTAGTATAATGTATTGCCACACAGCAGCAATACACTACGCATATATAAAATGCTGCTTATAAACTAAGTGCGTAATGGAATAATTAGTAATACAAGAATGTGAGCATCTCCATCTTGATCAGTTCCTACCCATCATCCTTTTCCTTTGGCACATGGAGGAAATAGCTGAAACCAGACATATGCTACTTTTTACGTTCCTAGCTGTCTGCATACGGCATAGTCTATACAATAAGACCAATAGGAAAATGCTAAATGGATAAATTGGTATCTTAGTGCATTAGTAATACATAACAGAGAAAATATAACTTAGTCCAATGTCTTCCTCTGTTACCTAGAGGGAGTAGAGGTCTATGATTCTGTTTCAAGAAAATCAGATAATTAATGGAAAGAAGAAGGACTGGAAAAATTAAGAATCTCTAGAAGTAAGAGGAGGGCAGGTATACATTATGAAAACTAATTGATTATGTATGATTTCAAGTATATAATTAGGGGATGAGTGGTCATATTTTTTATTAAGAGGTGTACATTGAAGGTTGTGTATGATTTCTGAAGACCGAGTCAGTGCAGCAATATAAATAAAGCTATAGCTGTCAGGGGAGATGAAACATTTTAAGTGGTACAGTGTCTGCACCAATGGTCATATTATGGAAGGAGGAAAAGTGACTTATAAGTGCACAAACTGGTTGCTTGGAGTATAGAGGTAAATCGCTAATTGTAATTCATACAACCCAAAACTGACTAGCAACCAGGGTGCTGGAGGAACTGATGAGAGATAACAGAAGTGAATGGCTGATGTAGACTAAGGGAGGCCATCCAGCCCACTAGAAAGCCAGATCTGTACTGCATGCAGCATGTGGACAGCAGACATGCACTTGACATTGCCAAGTAAGGTTTCTTGGGTTGCCTTCATTGCACATGTGCTGGACTGTAGACATGCACTAAGGAGAACATAATAAAACCCTGCATTTATGAACATGTACATTAGCTTGCAGCATGGGTTATGAACAGAAAGTAGAAAAAAATGCTCAGGGGCTCACAGCAGTCAGCTGCACCATGACTGTTTGTTCCCCGTTGATGGAGAATGAATTGATATAGTAAAAATGGCAAGGCTTGGTGGTCAGCAGGCACTGAGAAGTAAAAAGTACCTAAACAAGTACAAAGATATCTTAATGAGATTAGAAAAATCCAAGAGAACAGCATACTTTAAAATAATTATTCTACAGAAAGTAGTGGTATGGTCCAAAACTACTATAAGGAAATTCAGGGGTAATACAAAAAAATATTCTGCTGATTGGAGCTTGTTTGCTTTTTTTACAAGTCTTCAGAGTGCTGAAATTAATGTACATGTGCTGGAATAAAATAAATGTGGTATTTTGAAATAATTTCAAAGTAAAAAAGCAGGAAAGTACTTTCTTCTGCGCTTATTGTTGCTTAATTATTTCTGCCAATTTTAGTGCGATTCAAACAATTTTTACTAATTTTATTTAATTTTTGCTGGAAGCTGAAGTGTTGTGTTTCTATAGTCACTTGACTGATTTATTAAATACTATGTTGCTCCCTGTGCTAAATCTATTGATTTATTAGTATTGTGTTGTCCCTCTGCTAAATCGACTGTTTTCCCTTAGTTTAACTATTAGTAACTTAATTTAAAGTTTCTATTAATTGTATGGACAGCCTGAGAGATAGAAGCGATCATCCTGTGGAAGCAATCATCCTGTGGGAGGGGGGTAAGCTGCTGCTGTTTCTAGGAAGTGAGGATTATCAGGTAAAGCCAAAGCCTGTTTTTTTCAATGATCTCTTTATAGTCTTGGCTCAGCTATAGTGTGCTGCGCTTCATGCAACACTGCACAAACCTGCAATTGACAGATGTAGGCATTTCAACTGAATCTTTTCTTTTAGCAAGCCGTGTTAGAGCCTTACTTATTAGTAGGCTATGCTAAGAAGATGCCTCTGAATCTTGACCAAGTTCCTTTACTGTTAGTTGTTCTACCTTAACAGAGTACTTCCAATAGTAATGAATTGCACTGCAAACATTTTATGATATTCACTAATATTTAATATTCTGAACTCATAGGAATTTATTAAAGAAAAGAAGCATTTCAGCAAACCTGATGTAAAACTAAGTCTTATATCCCTAATTTTCCATACTCTTGGATTAGCTGAAAGTCAGCCAGGTTGTCTTCCTATATTTGCCAGCCTCATAGCAATCTAAGTTGATAGCTGCATAGGTACTTACTAGGCTACTGATCTTTGAGGATCTTTAGAAGCCTAGCCATATGTTTCCCTGAAGATTTTAGCCCTTCTTCTTTAAGTATGAATAATCCAGAGATGAGCAGAACATTTAAGTGTTGTCCCTTTCCATAAAGGACCAGGGTGCTAAACCAAGGGTGAATATGTGGTTACTCATCTATTTATTCAGTTTACATTCGAATAGTGTAAGAGGAGCACCTTGCTTTATGTGGAGAGGAAGATGATTCCAAAGAAGTGGTATTCTTTGTAATAGATATCTATAACTCCAACATGTTCTATATCTGAAGCAAAGCAGATTGAGATCTCTTCAGCAGATGTTTATGCCCCCACTGGACTTGCAGATGTATAGTATGTCTGAAAATGTAGTGTCTGTTGAGGCTCTGTACATGAGGCAGAGGTCACCCTTCAGTATGACACTGAGAAGAGGGAAAAGGCTTTGAGACGGTCAGTATAGTTTTATGATTTAGGCCCTTGAGTTTCTTTGTAAGAAAGCATTTTTGTGACAAATATATTCAATGATCAGACTGATGAGTGCAGAATACTGCAGAATGATCACCTCCAGTGACCTGGGTCCTATACCCTTAGTAATAAGGTATAAAATGAAAAAGACTTTCTTACAAAAGTGGTGCTCAAAAGACAGTTTGTTGTCACATAGGTTCTCAGGCCCCCGACTACTGGTTCAATTTTCAGGGATGTCTTGTTAATGTGATAGTTACAAGGGACTTTTTGCTTGATGAAGGATACTATTATATATTTTTTGGCATTTCATTTTAGTCCGTAGTTTTGACACCAGCTATTTATTTTACTAAGGCTCATTGGATGCTCTTGGTGTCTTAAGGGGAGTTTATGATGACGCCAACTTTACAGTCAGCAATAAACCCTTAACAGTAGTTTTGAACTCCAAGACGTAAGTGACAAGGAGAAGTGGCCCAGTGACTGAACCCTGGGGTACACTTCTAATGCCAGATCTTTTAGAGGAGACACAGCAGACCACCCTAACATCCTTGCTACTATTTGGGATCCAGTTTGCTATCCATTGAGTAACACAGGGATTAAGATTTAGTTGGGAAAGTTTATCTATGATACCTGAGTGTGTGATGGTGTTGAATGTTTTTGAAAGGTATAGATATGAAATGTGTATTGATTTGCCCTTATCCATTGCTTCAGTAACCTTATCAAATAATTCATCAAGGTTAAATAAACAGGTTATGCCTTTGACAAATCTGAATTGGCTTGGGTTGATTGTATGTAGGCTAGCAATGTCTTTATTTATTAATTCCATAATGATTCTTCCCATGACCTTACAGTCCTTCAGTCATCCAGCACAAAGTCTGTTTGGAGGCTAGCATTGAATAGCCTCTGTGGGTGGGTGGGATCTGACAGTTCCTGTTTCTGACTGGCCAGTAAGCAGCCTATTATTTTATCTGATCCCATAGAAGCAATGTTCTTGGCCTTGTGGACTGCCTTAAACATGTCTTCATTGGAGATTTGAGGGAGCGGTGTAGATTTTGTATCCTGAACCTTAGCCTTACTTCGGGATATGTACCTGAACACTGGCGTACAGCAACAGTGGTCCCACTCCACAAGGGAGTGCCTCTACAGACCCTGGAAACTACCGCCCCATAAGCTTGACTAGCCTGGTCTGCAAAGCTATGGAAAGAATCATTATGGAACTCATAAACGGAGACATAGGGGACCTACAGATGCTTGACCCCACCCAGTTCGGCTTTGTAAAGGGCAGATCCTGCCTTTTAAACCTGGTTGACTTTTTCGAAACAGTCACTAGAGCCATTGATGAGGGCAAAGCAGTCCATACAGCATACCTGGACTTGGCTAAGGCCTTCGACACAATACCCAACTCAGGCATCATAGATAAGCTAAACAGCTTAAAAGTAAACCCTTATGTCACTAGATGGGTTGCAAACTGGCTAAAGGACAGAACCCATAAAGTTAAAATCGCTGGAGCAATGTCAGACTCAAAGCCAGTCACAAGTGGTGTCCCACAGGATCTGTCCTGGGACCCCTCTTGTTCGGCATTTATTTCTCAGATGTTAAAGCAAACATGGGAGGGCTGTGGCTGACAAAGTTCGCAGATGACTGCAAACTAGGTGCCATAGTCGATACACCAGCAGATACACACATCCTACAAAAAGGCCTCACTGAAATGGACAACTGGTGCCGTAGTCACGGCCTTAAACTAAATGCCAAAAAATGTATAGTCATCCCTTTTGGAAAAAACAAAGTACCCACAAATTATCACATAGACAGCAACCCACTGAGTATGGAAAAAGTAATCAGAGACCTAGGGACCCAAGTAAACAGCGACCTCTCATTTGACACCCACGTTGCCAAAGTGGTTAGAAAAACATTCTACGTTGCACACCTCATCATGAAGGGTTTTACATTCAGATCCAAGGATGTCATTGTACCCCTATATTCCTCCCTCATCAGACCCATGATTGAATACAATGCCCCATTTGGTATGTACCTCACCTGGCACTTGCAACAGCTGGAGAGACCACAAAAGTACCTCACCAAAAGGATCAAGGGTCTCCAACATATGTCTTATTCTGCCAGACTAAAGAAACTTCAGCTCTATTCAGTAGCATAGCGCCTGCACAGAGGTGATCTCTGCCTGACGTACAAGGCCATGTCCAATCAGGATTTGATGGACATGCTCCACCTCAAAAAATCCAAATCCATCAGGACCACGAGAGCTAAAGACTTAAACCTTGGCACAAGTATGAATAGGACATACTGGAGGGATAGATTCATAACCCAGAGGCTTCCCATGCTTTGGAACAGGATCCCAGTTCATATTAGGCAGAGCCCCTCACTGACTCTCTTCAAGAGAAATCTTGATGAGTGGATGGGAGATCGTAAGTTTACCCCAGGGGTCACATCTGTGTCACTGCTAGACAGGGGCACAGTAAACTAATTCTATTATATAAGGGGACCTTCACTGTGTCACTACTAGACAGAGGCACAGTATTCTAGATTTATTCTGTACATTTTTGTACCACTTCATGGGGTGGCAAAAGCCACATCACTATGGCTAGGCTTACAAATGCCCCAGGGCAGATAGCCTAGTACTATACTATGAAACTATGAAACTATGAATGTAGGAGGAGAGAGGGTAGTGAATTTAGAGCTAAATTTATCCGCTAGTAGATTGGCTATGTGCTTTTGTTTTGAGTATGTGATAGCATTTACTCTTAGTTCTGTGCAGTGCTGGGCATTGTTTCTAAGGTTTCAAAGATAATTAAAGATGGCTTTGTGGCTGACATAGCCTGGTGGCTATTTTATACCTCATATATGGCGTTAGTCGATTTCATTTGGTTAGAGCCTGGTATTTTCTATTAAATTTAGCAAGAGCTGTTTTGCATCTTGAGAGTTACATTTATTTTTACATGCAATGAGGTTTTTTCTTTTTTATAGAGCCTGTTTATACCTAGGTGCCACAATAGGGGTTTCTTTTTTAATTTGATGTTGCATTACTTTGTAGGGAACAGATTCATCTGTGCATCTCTTCATATGTGTATAGCATTTAGCACTAAAGGAATACACATAAGCAGTGGGGTGGGGTCATTCAGTTGGAAAGGGGTGCTGAATTTAGCAAGGTCATCACTCTGTTTCAGTAGATTAGCATTTGTATAATCTCTGAATACTGAGGTATTGAAGGATGCTTCCTGTTTCAATCTTAAGGTGAATGTGACTGTTGAGTTCCAGATTTACAAAGATGGGAATTTGAATTATGAAGGAGCAGAGCTATCCCGTATTAGTGAGGACTAAGTCCAGGATTTTATCCCACCTGGTTGAAGTATGAACTAACTAGTCCATAGAATTTGTGTTGATGAAGTCCAGAAATATCTAAGCATACATGGTAGAGGATATATACAACTCCCAGTTAACAGAGAGGTGGTTAACACTCCATATTAGAATGATGTTTGTTTTAATGCATTGGGACTCCATAATAGCTGGATAGGATTTATGGGGCTGAGGAGGGACATGGATAGTCATTTAGTTAGCCCTGATGTGAGAAGGGGTCTTGGTAAAGGTAAGTTGGGCATGAGGGAGTCCTAAATTATTATATTGTCTAGCTAGTTTGGAGGTGTAGTGTTTTTTTTTTTTTTTTTGGTAAATATTGAGCCAACACCACCTTTAAGTACCTTCATCTACTGAGTTGGGCCTTAAGGTATGGTAAGCATTGAAGCCTTACACTCATGTGGTACTCTCAATGGTCTTGAGCCAGGTCTCTATGAGGATGTGTATGTTCATGTTTTCCATGGTAAGTAGTGCTTGTCAGGAGTGAAGTGTTTAGTTAAGGATCATAGCATTGAGGAGCAATACTGTTATGTTATCTGGAATCTGTTTTGTTATGTTGGAAACTTTTGAGGACTGATGTTGCTGTGGGGGTATACAAAGTTTTATTTAGCCAATATAAAAAAAAGCCTTGGGAAGCTAGCTACAGGCCATTTCTTGCAAAGCAAGTTAGGATGGTCTACCATCTCCTCAAGGGCTGATATCTATCTATCTATCTATCTATATATATATATATATATATATATATATATATATATATATATAGTTCCACTTCTAACCATCGAAATTTCATAACATCGGAATTCTGATCGAGACCAGAATATCGAATTTGAAACATCGAAGGTTACAAGTGTAACAAAAAAAAAAAAAGAAAAATAAATTTTAACAATTGTATGCTGCGCCCCCCACACCCCCTACTTTAATATTCCAACTCTGAGACCGTACCACAGTGTAGTAAAGGGAAATCTCCCATTTAGCGCTATATGTAGAAGTGCTAAATGGGCGATTTTCCATACCCTATCTGTAGTGCCATCACACAGATGGCAGATAGACACACAGTATGCAGGGCACCTTGGTGCCCTGCAAAAACACAAACATTCTCCCACCCACACTTACCTTTTTCTTCCCCTTCAAACCTTCGATGTTTTCATACTCGATGTTCTGGTCTCGATGATCTGAACGTTGATGTTTTAAACGTTCGATGGTTTGAAGGGGAACCGTATATATATATATATATATATATATATATATATATATATATATATATATATATATAGACCCCCCTTTGAATGACATCAGAAGCTAAGCCAGTTATTGAACTCAGTAACTGATTGTCCATATCATGGGATCATTGCAGGTGATGGTATAATGCTGCTCAAGCTTAGGTCCATGCCTCACTTGGACAGATATTCCAAAACATCCATCAAGTCTCTCTTTATGTTGTCCAGGGTGGTGTATCTCAAGTCATTTATGCAAATGTATACTATGACTGTGCTACATGTGCAACACTAATACACATATGACACAGTCATATGTGTACTTGTAGTGAAAGAACTTGAGTACCTACATGATATTTTGAACCCTATATCCTGATAGGCAATTGAAAGTGACCCTCTCCTTGCACAAGTTGGTGAGTGGTGCATAGGTGTGTCTCACAATGGAGCTACTTTGGACTAGGATGTTGTAACACTGTAATTTTTATTTATATCTTTCACTGTGGGTGCTTCCTACAATGTGTGTTTGGGTACTTGTTTCTTAGATTATATTTAGGAGGCCTTTGCAGTTTAGCGTACGTAGATCTATGTGTTTGATCTGATCTGTGTATAATAGGTTTAATGCAGTGTCATATGGTACTGACAACTGGCTTATGTGAAATAAACTCATGCAAGGTTTTGCCTCCTGAAGTATTAAATAACTGCATCTCTTACACACTGTGTCAGTTTGATTTAGTAGCAGAGGGCTGTAAATAAACGTGAGACAATTACTACATTGTCTTAGCATGCCCATTTCAACTAAGCCAGCTGCAGAGATGGTTGGAAAGTGTAAATATATGGTTCCACTTGATTACTACTGCGGGTCAGGGGGAGGAGTGCCCATGATGTTTGGAGTTGTGTCGCTCATTCAGTCAGGATAAAATGGATGAGCCTTCGTGGGTTCTGTTCAAGAGGCTTTATTATGTACAAACACATCAGGATTGAGGCTTAATAACTTTAACTTAAATAAACTTATAAACAGAGTAGCTATTATACTCATACATGCTCACTCTCTGGCTGCACTCTCAAAATGGCACTGAAGTTAGCACATGCTTGCTATTTATATGCACGTGCTGACCTTGAAATGCTTCTTAAAAGTACAACACACATAAACTATTCTACATCCTCCCTCTCTGAGAAATAAGTCATGCAATATTGACAACATTAATTGACATGCAATTGATACAAAACTAAACACATACAGACAATTATGTCCAGGTTGCTGTGTATTTTACACTAGGTCTGGAAATATGACCAAATCATGTGACATATAAATTAGAATTAGCTCTAGCAACTGGGACCGTCTCCGCTGAATGTTTAACTTTGGGGACATCAGGAACATCATCAGGAACAGAAGTAGAAGTAGAAGTTAAGACATGTTCTGCAACAGGGACATTGTCTGGATTGCTCTGAGATCTAGAGTCTGTATCACAGGAACAATGCTGTGATATCGATTCTGATACGGGAAGATGTCTGTAATTTCTCCTGTACTCCACGCCCTCAGATTCTATGAAGTAAGATCCCGGCTTGACACATATACCTGTTACTTGACCAATCCAGTCAAAACCTTTCACCGTTTGTATCCTCACTGTTTCTCCTTCTTTCAGTGGATAAACAAATCTGCTTGATTTATCACAGATGGACTTCTGGAAAGAATGCTTTCTGAATAGTTGGGCTCTAATTGTCCTGTTATTCTTATCTTTAGGCATTAACAAACTGAAACTGATAGACGATGTTGTTCTGGTTTGCCTAGATAGAAGTCTCTGAGCAGGCGAGCCAAGTATATCATCACAGGATATATTTCTGAGATTGAGAAAATCCAAAAAGACATCAGTATTATCAAGTTTTAACTTCTCCAGTAATTGCTTTACACTCTGCGCTGCATGTTCAGCTATTCCATTTGACTGTGGATATTCTGGCCTACTAGTAACATGTACAAAGTCCCTTTCTTTTGCAAATTTATAAAACAACTGACTGGTAAATTCGGTACTATTGTCAGAAATAACTCTACGTAGACTACCATGGACTGAGAAATGAAGTTTCAACTTGGTGATAGCAGCAGTGGATGTTAGATTAGGTAGCAAATTGATTTCAAACCAGTTCAAATAAGACTACCAGCACTAAGTATTGCTGATTGTTCCACTCGAATATATCACTGACTACTGTTCACCAAGGTAGTTCAGGAACTTGACTTAGCTGATGTGGTTCTTTTTGCAAATGTGGTTTAGTACTATTGCATACTGATCGAGAAGAAAGTACTTTATCTATGTCTTTTACTAGAGAAGGCCAAAATACTAGTCTTCTCACCCTTCTTTTGGTGGTTTCGGAACCTGGGTGACCACAATGCAACATCTGGATATATTCATGTTGTAAGGAAGCAGGAACAACAATTTTAAGACCTTTGAAAATAATGCCATCTTCCATCAACATCTCATCTCTGTAAGGAAAATAAGTTTGCACTTCAGGTGGTACACTAGATTACTTTGATGGCCATCCAACATTAATGTAGTGGTTGAGCTTTTGCAAAACTGTATCAATCTTTGTATGATCTCTCAGCTCATCAAGTTTTGTAGTAGAAAAATTACGCACTTCCATGACATAAAAGTCAAAATTCTCTGTATCCAGCTGTTCCATTGTATTTCTGGGTGATCTGGATAAAGTATCATCCGATAAAGAAGTTTGCCTTTTGTGTAGACCTTTTTGAAGTTGTACTGTTGCAATGTGAGCATCATCCTTTCTAATCTCACTGAAGTTAAATGCATAGGTTTCTTTAAAATAGCTCAGCCATAAATATAATGATGAGACTTTGATTATGCAGATACTATTGCCAAAAGTTGTTCTTTCTCAATCTGAGCATATTACATTTCAGTCTGGGTAAGAGATCTTGATGCATAGGCTACTGGTTGCTCTCTTGAAGAATAACTGTGCCAAGACCAGATTTTGAAGCATCACAGGAAAGAGTTACTGGTTTATTGACATCATAATATCTTAATGTAGGTGGGATGACAATTTTCTGCTTAAGGTCTTCAAATGGCTTCTGGTGCTGTTCCAACTAAGACCATATAACACATTTGTGCATCAGCTTTCTCAAAGGTGCTGTCAACTCACTGAAGTCTGGTATAAACTTGCCTAAATAGTTGTCCATACCAAAAAAATGTTGTAGAGCTTGAGCATTATTTGGTGCTAGCATCTCAAGAACAGCTGCTTGCTTGGATGGGCCTGGTGGCAAACCAGTTGTAGTAAATAAATGACCTACATATGTAAAATCTGGTAGTCTGAATTTGCACTTCAATGGATTAAGCTTTAAGTTTACTTTACATACTCTCCTTTCTTGAGGTTTCTGTCATGCTCTGCTTCACCATTACCTCCAACCAATTAATCATCTACTATTATGGCACAAGGATAACCTGAAAAAATTTGCTCTATTGCATGCTGAAAGACTTCACTTGCAAAATGTATTCAAAATGGCATCCTGAGGAATCTATATCTTCCAAATGGGGTATTGAAAGTAGTCAGTAGTTAAGATCTGCGATCAAGCATCACTTGCCAAAATTAACTTTTTGCATCTAAGACAGAGAAAACAGTGGCATTTGGTATTAGGGCTGTGAATTCCTTGACAGTACACATGGGATGATGCAGTCTCTTTAATGCTTTGTTCAAATCTCTTGGGTCAGTACATATTCTGATTACATCTGAGTCTTTTTTGTGGGCTGCTACCATGGACGATACCCATTCCGTTGGTTCTGTGACTGGACAAATTATACCTTGCTGTACTATTTTATCTAACTGAGGTTTAACTTTATTCTGCATAGCTATCGGAAAATTTCTTGCCAGTCTGACCACTGGACTGACCCCTGGGTCTAACTTCATAAAATACACAACTGGAAGTTTGCCCAACTTGTCATCGAAAACATCAGCATACTCTGAGAAAATAGCTTCAGTAAAATTGGAATTAGGACATGTGCTTATATGATGAACTTCTTTGGTAAAGGAAAGCAGATTCATTCTCAAACTGTCTCTGAGACCCAATAATGACTGCACAGCTCTTCAGACTACATAGAATAACAAGCTGTAACAGTTCCTAGCCATAAACCTGAAAGCACTACTAAGCCTTTCGTTTGAATTTCTTCACCTCTATAAGCAACAAGTTTTGCACTACTAGACACATTGCATTGTTCACCAGTTCTCACCTTAGCAAATGTGTCTGCTGACATAACACTACACTTTGAACCAGTGTCTACTTTGAGCTCAGTTGATTTACCATTGATCTGGACAGTACAAAACACTTTGTTCTTTACCATCAAGTTTACTGCATCAACCTTTTCACCAATTACTGATACACCATCTATGTAGAATGTAGAATTGCAGCTCTCTGTATGATCAAATTGCTTTTTTGAGTGACCCTTCTTTATAACTGTGTGGGGTTTACTTGATTGGCAAAACTTTTGAAAATGATTCCATTTTTTTACACTTGTGGCATTGCTAACTAAATGCTAAGCATTTTTCTCTTTTAGACTCATGATTGGCACCACAATTGCAACAGTTACCAATAAGGCTAGATTTGGGTTTTGCTGACTCATTCTTGTATTGCACTGAGCATGCCCTTTTCTTAGAACTTGCTGGAAAACTATGAGTTTTCCCTTGGGAAGCCTGCAGGGTTGGCAGGTGCCATGTGCTTATGGCTGCTTCTGCTAGCCACGTGTTGCATGTTGTCTACATTTGCTCTGGAGCCTGCTGAAATCCTGCTAATCACTTGCAAGCATACTTGTGTGCTTCAATAGCTTTGCTCAGCATTAAATCACTGTCACAAAGCAAAATATTTTTCACTGCAGCACTATTAATACTACATACAAGCCTGTTCTTTATTAACTCATCTTTTAAGTCACCAAACCTACACATTTTAGCTTTGTTTCTCAGGTCAGTAATATAAGCCACAACAGTTTCCCCTGGGTTGTGATCTCTTGTGTAAAACAAATGTTTTTCTAATGTAATATTTGTCTGGGCGTTAAACATTTCCCTGAATTTGCATTTTAAACACTCAGAGTCTTTCCTTGATTCAGCCTGTAATACAATATGACAGTTTTCACCTTTTTCTTCATGTACTGAAATGAACGCTCTCTTTCAATGGCCTGTGACCCAGCTAGGTTTAGCAAAATGAATGCCCTGGTGCATGCATCTTTGTTAGAATAAGCTGCTTGCATAAAAATGTCATACTCTTCCTCAAAAATTCTCCTATTCATAGGTTCATAGATTAGTACTAAGCTAACTGCTCTTTGCGCCATTTTTTAAGCCCCCAGTTATATCCCTTTGAGAGACTCAAACCCTGTACCTTGTGTTTGTAAGACAAACACCTTAACCATTAGGCCACCCTCCCAACTGTTCAAATCTCTTGGGTCAGTACATTTGGGTTTTGCTGACTCATTCTTGTATTGCACTGAGCAAGCTTAGTAGTGCTTTCAGGTTTATGGCTAGGAACTGTTACAGCTTGTTATTCTATGTAGTCTATGTGCAGTGGAAGAGCTCATTATATTGGTCTTCAGAGAGAGTTTGAGATGAAATCTGCTCTCTTTACCATTCATAAATCATATATAAACAATTGTTTTACTCTAATTATTTGAAGCTTTCTGTGCAATATTCTGATTAAATACATGTGTTGATGACTTTTGAAATCCATCTGCCATATTAACACATACCAGTGAAGGCTTTTATAAGTAAGCACAAACACACACACACACATATACGTATGCCAGAAATTTATGCTAGTATTTGTAACTATGCACAATAGCACAACAAGCCTTTGAATAACTGAACTTTCGAAATAAGTATCTCAGGCACAGGAATACTCTTGTAATTGCTGTACTGTAAGAAATCACCTCTTAAAATGTAAGACACATTTCAAAATAACTGCACTGTGCAAATAAACTGGGCAGAAGAAGCTCAGAATAAGAAACATTTTGAAGTAATTGCACTTTGTGAATAAACAGTACACATCACACTGAAACTTTCCAAAAATGGCTGTACTTTGCTAAATAACTCTTTACAGTGCAAGAAATACTTTGTAATGACAGTACTTTGTGAATAGACGCACCTAGCCAAAAAACTTTTCAAAATGGTTGTATTCTGACTGCATTTTTTGAAATAGTTGCACTTTGCACACAAATAAACTCTTTGGAATAAATGCACAGTAATAAGCACACACTGTAAGCACTTTTACATACTTTGAGCTACTTCAAATAACTGTAGTTATGCCCTGAATACAATGCAAAATAGTAGTTATGCCAAAATACTGTACTTTGCCAAAAAAAACAAAACATGCAGTCACCTTGCTTTGTTTATGCTTAATGTGCCCTTTTTGCCCTTATCATATTATTTTGCTCATTTAGTCCTTTTCCATGCCCATTACACTTTTCTTGTGCTTGTTTTACTCTAAACGTGCCCATTTTACTTTAAACATGCTTGTTCTGCAATTCCAAGGTAATTCTGAACCCCTTATGTGGTATTCTGATAATCATTTTATCAAATATATTAATTTTAAACATGATGTTTAATTAATAAACATTTTGTGCCGCTCACTTGTTTAATAATGTGGTTTGTGCCCCTGTAATGCTCTGTTTTATCTTTTTTTATAAAATAACTCGTTTGTGCAAGTTTTCATACCTTTAATTCATTTCTCGCCTTTTCTTGTGCTCAGTTGTCTTAGTTTACCTTTACTGTTAACTCTGTGCCTCATAGCTCTCAAAAGCAGTCTCTGTAATCCCGATTCTGACACCATATCACTCATCCAGTCAGGATAAAATAGATGAGCCTTCATGGGTTCTGTTCAAGCAGCTTCATTATGTACAAACACATCAGGATTGAGGCTTAATAACTTTAACTTAGATAAACTTATAAACAAATTAGCTATTACACTCATACATGCTCATTCACTGGCTGCACTCTCAAAATGGCACTGAAGCTAGTGCCTTAAAATGCTTCTTAAAGGTATAACCCACACACAGACTGTTCTACAAGTGGATTACTGGAGGTACTGTCTGTCTTGTAATGGGGATAGTGCTAGTCTCAACAATGCTGCATGCAACTAAGAATTAACGATCCATATCTCCTTCTCCTTTGAGAAGTGTAGCAGTGACATGAATCCTAATATGCTTCCTGAGAAGTAGTATTAACCCAGATGTTGCCAGGTTCATTACACTTGCTATAATCTTTTCTTCTTAGATACCTTGGATAGAACAGTACACACATACACTTGGTATAGTTAGGCAGTGTAACAACTACTTGATGCTCACTGACAAACAACTACTAATTAACTTGTCACAAGCTACCTATAAGAGATGCAAATATTTAACTATGATGGAGGCATGGTTCTCACAGAAGAACAGTCTATAAGCACCATACACCTTCACAACACTTCAAACAAATATATAGGAAATCACTGTATGCTGTAAAGCATCAAAGGTCAAACAAGGGAACACCATATCACGTACTGTCACATCCATATTTGAAAGTCACCAGGGAAACCTCCCCCAAATCTAGTACATATTAACCCTTTACTAATATAAATATACTTGTGATTGGTGACTTCATAGTAAGACATACAGACTAATCTCACAAGGTTAGACAAAAATAGGGTAACAATAAATTGTCTTTAAGGTGCCAAGATCTCTGATGGTTCAAGGTCCCTTAACACCCTTAAGATGATGAAGCATGACTACAATATGGTGGCGGTCCATGTGGATGTAAATCACCTAGCATGTAAAACCTTGAGAGATGTGAAAAGAGACATTTCTGATGCTCACTGACAAACAACTACTAATTAACTTGTCACAAGCTACCTATAAAGGACACCTTTGATGATGTCAGGAAACCATGTACAATATGGGATGAAATTCCAAAAAAAAAAAAAAAGCTATGCCCAAAAATGCCTTGATTGCATAAATCAAAATTCCCTAGATCAAATAGTCAAGGAGCTCAATAGAGGGAGAAAATATTTTTGACCTGATCCTTACAAATCTGGCATCTTGATGAACTATCCCACTGGTATACCCTTTCTCAGTCAGGTACTACCACAAATTCTCCTTTGAAATACCCAAACTGTGAAATGCAAATATCATTACTTTTCATCAACTTCAAATGTGCAAACATACTATAATTCAATGACAACACCTCAAAAATCAGGTATAACCATAACTCCCAAAATGTTGACATGACTATGCTCACAAAGAAAACCATATTAATCTGATATTCTGTACCAGAACTAAACAAAATAGAAAGGGAAAAAGCAAAATAGCCTGTTAGTCCATATCTATAAATAAACATACAATAAAAAGAAAAAAAAAGCTTCTTAGAATATATAATAAAACTAAGAACCCACAAATCAGGTCATCATCAAAAAGTACTCTAAGTTACTGAAAAATACCAGGCACAAAACAGAAACTATAGCAAGTAAAATCCAAACCTAGTTTTCTCAGTACTCCCCATATTGTAGCACTCACAGAAACCTGGTTAAAACCACATATATCCAATACTGAAATAATCCCTTCAGGTTACAATATTCTTAGAAATGACCGTCTCCACAAGAAAGGTGGTGGAGTTCCAATAATTTACTGTAACTTCTTAACTATCAGACTATTTTCCAAACCTGTTCCAACCTTTGGAAACATCAGACTATTACCAGCAATGCTACATATTAACAATAGAAACCAAGTATGCATTGTGTTACTTTATATTTTCCCAGGCCAAACATACCCATTCTAAAAGATCTTCTATCCTGGGCGATACTAATATAAATTGGCAAACTCTCATCACCGACTCTCCATCAAATAGTATTAACCTGTATAAGTATACTTAACTCATCACTGTCCCTACACATATAGTAAACAAACTGAGTCAACCCTAGAATGGATACTCATTTCAGACCCACAAAAAAATATGCCTGCACCGGGGTACCCTCCCAAATATCTATCTGATACCATCTACCTGCCTTCACCCATCGAACCTGCACACAAGTAGCCAAAGCCCACTTTTACAGAACACCTAGAAATCTTGCCCACTTTGGCCAAAAGATACTTATGGATACTCTAAATGCCCATAACTGGTACCCAACTAAGATTCTACCATTGGATGAAGCTGTAAACTACTTTAACAATGTCTTTCTAAATACTCTCAACAGTGTTGTCCCCATGCAAACTAAAAAAATCAAGAATAACCATGCCTCTTGGCTAACAAAACACAGTAAACAGATTCTTATTTCTAGGAACAGAGCCTGGAAAGAATGGTGTAAAATCAAAGACCCACAAAATGAACTCACCTACAAACAACTTCATAATAGTGCCAAAAATACTACTTCTCCACTCAACTAGGTTCCCAAATTAAAAAAAGCACATATTTCTGGAAATCAGTTTCCTCACTACTTAATCCTGGATTTCAGCAACATACTACTCCATCTCCTGACAAAAACCCCTCAAGAGATTGCCCAAGCATTTAATACTCACTTTATTGAAACCATCAGTAAACTTATCAATGATCTCTCTACACAAACTAGTAATGCCAGAAATAGTTTTGGAAATCATACAAATAATCCCTATCTTAAGTCAAACACATACCTACCCTGCAAATTACAAATTAAACAATATTCACTCCACTCTTACTTTTACTATACAACCAGTGCCCACCTCCCTAGTCTACAAACTGCTACCAAAGCAAAAACCATGCTCCTACTCGGCTGATGGACTTCTGGCAGAATACCTAAAACTCGCTACTGATGCTATAGCATACCCTGTCAGCATTCTCATTAATTGATCTATCTCAGAATCATATGTACCACCACTCTGGAAAAATTCCATTATAACTCCCTTACATAAAGACTCCATAATATCTTTCAAAATCACCCTAAAGCACCACTTCCTTAATAATCAAATCTGATCCTGCACACACTTCCCTAAGCCACCATAAATAAATTGCATTCACTACTTAATTCCATTGTGGTCATCATAACTTCCCTCCATCTCTTTTCTACTTCTATGTTTTGCTTTATCTCAAGATATTATTCCAGTACAAGCTACTTTGAACTACATTGTCAGATTAATGCAGTCTCTATTTTATATAACCATTTAATAGCATGACTTAAAAGAAACCCAATGGACATGAATGCTTTTTGAATTAACATTTTGATGTTTATATAATTCTCAATAATTGATACTGGATGTCTTGTAAATATGTTGTTTATACAATTTATTATGCTTTAACTGTAATTTTGGAGCCTTTCTCCCTGGGCTGCCACTGAAAATGAGTCTCTGGCCCAGTGGACTTTCCCAGTTAACAAATGTCAGTCAATAAATAAATAAATAAATCCAGTCAGATAAAGTTCAACAACAAAAAATCATCTTGGTAACAATGAAGAAAGTACTTTAAAAATATAAACTAAACAACATTTTCCAAAAATATTTCAAGTAAAAAACAAAGGACTGCACATCAAACAACTTGAAAACCCCTTCAAAAAGTTACACATACCTCTCAACCTCTTAGTGTAAGAAATCTAGAAGAAGCCTAAAACAGTGGAGTGACAAAGGCCCAAAAATAGGGCCAGGTTATAAACGTTGCTCTTATGAACTTAGAAAGTTGCTAGAATAACATGATTTGTGTTAGCATCTATT
Source organism: Protopterus annectens (assembly GCF_019279795.1). NCBI lineage: Eukaryota > Metazoa > Chordata > Ceratodontiformes > Protopteridae > Protopterus > Protopterus annectens. The sequence goes on from NC_056735.1 coordinate 1,800,602,181, forward strand.
TTCTGAAGGTCATGAAGTCTGAAACAGAAATATATGAAATTATTCAGTGACTTTAATCCTCAGTAATTTTCCAGAAAAAAAAAAACACTAATTTTATGAAGAACAGACCAAATATATGAGACAAAAATTTTGGACATTCTGAAAAAATCTGGTCCTTTGAGAGGTATGAAGTCACATGACATAAATCTTCTGATATGAAAAATCACATGACATGAAATTAATCACATGACACATGCACATACACACTCACATGCATATACATTTATATATGTGTGTTTATATGTGTGTATATATGTGTATATATACATATACTTATATATATATATGTGTGTGTGTGTGTGTGTGTGTGTGTGTGTGTGTGTGTGTGTGTGTGTCTGTGTGTATGTATACATGCGTATGTATACATGCACCCCCCCACTCCCCCTAACTATATATACCAACTCCTGGATCGCACTACAGTGAAGAAAGGGGCATGTTGACCAAGCGTGTACTTACCCTGGGAAAAATTTGCCGTTCATGTATGTCAGGTTGCATTATTTAATGTCTTGCGGAAATGAAGTTCAGTAATATAGGGGTCCATGTTTCAAAGTAGATCCATATATATATATATATATATATATATATATATATATATATATATATATATATATATATATATATATATATATATATATATATATATATATATATATATATGTATATATATATATATATATATATATGTGTGTGTGTATATATATATATATATATATATATATATATATATATATATATATATATGAGAATATTGAAACCTGAGATCATTGAAGACCACATCATTGAGATGAAATAAACAAAGACCGACTTTATCAACAGAACTTATCAATGAAGATCTTCCCAGGCTAAGTGACCTGTTGGCCATGAAGGTGAACTTTGCCCTTTTCCCAACTGTAGTGGAATCTTTGAGTTGATATATTCAGTTAGGGGGATGTGGGGGTTTGGGTGATGTAGCCCCCCACATGGGTGGGTTTAGAATGGTTCAGTTTAGGTTTTGTGAGTTGTTGACTGAGTGATTACTTATCATGAATCAGAAATTGGTTAGTATATTGATTAGCTAACAAACTAGTAAATGTCTAATGGCAAAGTGACATGGTTCTTTAAAGTCTAATGTATATTTATAGTTAAAGAAAGTTTTATTTTGCTGTTATTACTTTGTTGATGTGACATACAAACATGCAGACATACATGCATGAATGTGTACAAACATAAATTTGCTTTATTTTATTTATTTATTTATATTTGTTTACCAGGGTTGTACACTAATCAATATACTGAATGATTTCTGATTCAGCCTGGGTAAATACAAACACACAAAAAAATACAGAAATGTAAGCAATAATACAGTAGTTCAGACTAATTAGATAGAAACTGTGTGTGTGTATGTATATGTGTGTATATATATATATATATATATATATATATATATATATATATATATATATATATATATATATATATATATCTCACACACACACACACACACACACACACACACACACACACACACACACACACACTGGTCTATTGAACAAAATGCTCATCGGTAGACACATATAGCCATGCACACAAATATACAGTAATGAGAAAGATATGCATGTATGTATGCATATATATGTGTACATACATGCATTTTAGCATGAAACTTCTATTTCAATTGCAGGATAACTAGTCTAGATAATCATGCTTCTCATCTTTATATTACTCAGTAATTTAAATGTTAAGAATGTGCTGCACATTTACCATGCCACCTGTTTTGCAAATATAGGAGGAATGACAAGCATCTGAAATATGGATAGATCTGGCATAAACTGCATTACTGGGAAATACTTCAACCAACAACACATGGAGACACTATTTTAGAAATGGAAACTTAATCCAAGTAGTGTCTATAGCCAAAGCAAACATTGTTGGCTGAATACCAATGCATAAATACAGATCCTGAAGTCTTATTTAAGTCTAGCGATGGTTTACTGTGATATAAGAGTTACCTATTTATGCTTTAGATGTACCTAATCTGTACTTAGATTATAAATTCTTATTTAAGTCTAGTGATGGTTTGCTGTGATATAAGAGTTACCTATTTATACTTTAGTTGTACCTAATCTCTACTTAGATTATAAATTGGAATAATTGTGTAGAGCCAAATATCAATGGGAATCATATCTATGATGACTTCAGAGACCTTTTTGCAACTCAATAGCTGTCAACATTCTATTCTAAGCTGAAAAGAAATAAGCTAAAATATGATCTGATATGTTTCCCTTAAGAGCCAAAACAAATGTGTGACACAGTGATTCAGACTTACTAGGAATGACGTGCAGCTGCAGCTTCACTGCATGTTTTAGGGCTATCCTGACATTAGCATTTGAGCTGGAATTATTTACATGCCAGGCACTTTGGGAACACCATGCAGTCCACACCAGAACGAGTATCACAATTAATATGAAGGACATTCCCAACACTGTTAGTCCAATGTAGGTCACATTTCATTTCTAATGTAAAATGGATTCATTGCTCTGTCGGACAAAGTACAATTCTGAATTATTTTCCTTCAAGAAAGTAACTTCCCTTGCTGGGGCATTCAGACTTTTCATTATGTTGATGAAAAATGGTGCAAAGGAATATTATAAACATGAACAGAATAAGTATAATTATGTTGAACAGTTTGATGAATATGCTGCAGGTTTTTACAGCAGCAAATGGAAGTTCCACTGGCACTGTTTTATGTTTTGCCTGACCTTAGGTGTATAGAAGGTCTTCCTTATAAATTTTTAAAAACAGACAAACAAATAAATCTTTCACAAAACAACTTCAGAAGTGCATCAGTAGACTTGATACAGAGAACTTTAAACCACCAAAAGGACCAAATTATTCCATATCACCAGTGTTGGATTTAGGCCTTGGCACAGGTTATGTATCCTCTCACCTGTTGAGCTAACTCATACAACCTTGCAAAAAAAAAAAAGTATAAATTTTCTTATTGCTCCTTTGGAAAATTTACCAGTAAAGAGATAGACAGCTGAAAACATTCCTTATTTGGCAATACATTTTCCAAAATCCCATTATGGTATAGGGGAGCAGCTGGGCTCTCATTTATCAGTGCCTCCTGTTAAGCTGGGTGGTTGTCTGAATACATCTATTCACCTAAGCTGCTCACTGTAAGCTGCTAAAGATTTTTGTTTAATAAATAGGGGATGAAGTTTGCATCTTGATAAGTACATGGGTTGACAATCTATTTAGAAGAATACAATATTTGGCTACTTAAGAAAATGTAAATCATTGGTTATAGCCCTGTCTCTTGCATGTGTAGAGGAACAAGAACATCATGCAGTGGTAGACAGTGTCATGGCATAGAGGAATAATGCCCTAACTTCAGCGCAGGTGGCCCAGGATTATTTAGGGGCTCGGACATCTGAGGTACTGGCAGGAATGCATCGATGGGCATGACCATCTCAGGGGGAGAGTGGTCTACAGAAGGGAGTAACAGATGAATGTAGGGAGGCATAAAAGTAGGTTATTACAACCACACACGGGAGCAAAGATGACATTATGATCCTGGGATGTCATAATGTTTCTCTTCAGTCTAAGCCATCATGGAACAAGCCCAGGGGATATTAAGAGGGGCAGGTGGACCCGATGTAGGATGGGGTACTGGATGGTGGTACTGGGACAAGTTGATGGCTGGCTGTATGGGAGAGGAGAAGAATGATACTGTAGTAAGGGACTATTGCTCACAATAGTAGTTTGTGCATTTCATGATGCAAGGCGCAGAAGTGATGATGTTACTGATTTCTAAACAATGCTGTGTGAAATTTGAAAATATAGCAGTGAATGTACCAGTGTTATGCTGGAATAAATGGCTATACTGGTATAAGTTATAAAATGATATGTATAGCATTTATCCCCCCATGTACCACACTGGAATAAATTAGAGGGATAATGAGGGAAATGGTTGGTTTTCCAGAAAGCATATCAGTGTGTATGGAAAATTGGAATGTTACTACAAATGTACCAAAGATTGATGTGGACTTTGTACATGTCATGTCCTGAGTGTGGGGTGATATGAAAGTACTTACATTAAGATGGCAGATCTGATTTCTATGTTTGATATTCATTCTAGGACAACATACTGTACTTTTTTATTCAAGCAGATATAAACCAGTATTAAGAATTGATAAGGTACATGCTGCCAATGAGCATATTTATTAAATAAAATGGTAAAGAATCATCCTATTGTGGTCTTATATCATGCATCCTTGGGACTATATCGCATACATTAATGCCCACTTGCTTAGAAAGATGTTCACATTTTCCTGTTTATTATTTAAGGCAATATGTGCTCTTTGATGCAAGAAATTTTTAGACAGCAGGATGATATAGACAGCTGAATGGGATGTATTTAACAATACATTGAGACTAGAGTTAAAATACTAGTGAAGAAATGTCAAGAGGATTATAAAGGAAGAGAGATCAGCTAGTAGAGTGACATAATAATATGATAAAAGATTTTAGATTATCTTCAATGTGTGCATATGCAAAACATTGCTATAGAAGTAGCTTGTAGAAATGATAATTCCAATAACTATGAAGAGTTATAGATAGTTTAATCAAACCAGGTGAAGGACAAAACTCCATATAATAATGGTATGTGGGCAGACATTTGGAATTTTCACAGAAAGAAAGACTAGTATGATTTTTAATAGTGTTTTAGAGAATTGGGATATTTCCCTCCCATGGAAAGAAGCGCTACTGGCTGTTATATGGGATATAGAAAAGGCTGTAGGCTTGGTTTCTTCATATAGACTTGTTATAGTGTTAAAGCCTGGTTATATACTGTTTGTGTTTATTATACCAAAGAGAATGGCAATGTATGTGCTGCAGTTAATTGAAGATGAACACTGAGGATTTGTTGGGGAAGGCAAATATCATTCGATAACATTTTAAACACATAGATGTTGATGAAAGCAGCACAAAGTAATACTTATGAATTAATGACTATCAGTCTTAATGCAGAAAAAGACCTTTGACTGGGTTGAATAATTCTATCTTACTCATGAACTGTAGTGGTGGTGCTGCGGTAGTGTTGTCGCCTCACAGTAAAACATTGTCCTGTTCGATTCTTAGCTAAAGCGTCTACTGTGTGGAGACATGCGTGAATGGGTGTACCTTCGTTGAAGGTTGTACATCAGGGCTGGCAACTCGGTACGTAAAAATCTGCTGCCAATCATTAGTGGACCAGAGTTCCGCTGTGGCGACCCCTAACCGGGAAAAGCCGAAAGATACAACAACAACTCAGGTTCTTCAACTAATTCTACCAGTATATATTATTTATATAGCTGGAATATGAATTTATATAATATTGTCTCTGGCCTTTAAAATTTCCAGGGAAATGAAACAAAAATGCCTGATGCCACCAATTTGCTTTGTGTTTTAAATACTTGATGTTCACAATGAGGCAGTCAAATTTAAAGGGACATTTAAAGGTATGTTATGAAAAAAAATATTTCTTTCTTTTTCTTTTTTGCTGACAGTGTGGTGGCATATCTGATAAATTGAGGTAGTTTATCTGTGTTTTTGGATAACTTTCATTATCTTCTCTATTTGCAAGTTGAATATAATGAAAACAAAGGTAATGGCAATGAATTTTGGCCCCTCTTAGACATTGAAGAAGACGTATTATTATGCATGTCAAACACCACATATTAAGTACCTGAGAGTTTAGTTAGGGAATACTCTAGACAAACATATATCTGTCTGGGTCCCCCATATTTTGTTGAATACCATTTCTATGACAAGCACAGGGGGTGTGGTTTAATGTTGATGGTACATATAGCTGAGTGGTGGAACTGTCAATGGTGTGTAATGTCAGGACAGCAAATTGGGGTTGGAGGGGTGAGAGTGTCTGCGTTGGTGTACGTAAGTTAGGATTAGGAGCAGAGATGAGCGAAGGATAGGTGTGGTATGTTTGTATACAAGTTTGCGTATTTTAGGGTTAGGGTCAGAGTTAGGTTAAGTTAGAGCTAGATATAGTGTTGTTTGCATGTGTTTGTAAATGTTTGTGTGTCTTAGTGTGTCTTGTGTAATGGCAGTGTTACAGGAAGTTTTTTATGAAGGTAAGGTGGAGAGTTAGGGTTGAGAGAAGGGGTAGCATTAGGGTAAGGGTTAGCGCCCATTACTAAGGTGGTGCAGGGGCTACTGCATTGAAAAAAATATCTACTTGACAAGTGCTGCTTGGTGAATCTTATTTATTCTCACTGATTAAAGTGCTACATTGAGAATCCAAACATATGCTGAAGGTTCTCAGACACCTGGAGACAAAATCAGAAAATTAAATTTCAGCTCCTTTGAATAAAATCATTGTCACAGACATACTAAACATGCAGACATAATGGCTAACGATTCTCAACACATGGAACTGCAGACCACAAAAACTAAGCTATCAGCTATTCAAGCACATGAAAAAGATAACTTCCACTAAAAGATCCAGATAAATGGACAGAAAGGACAAAAATCTGCCACCAGCAAAGTGAAACCATACCAGTCTTTTATACTAGAAGATCTGAAAACTGCTCTTTAGCCCTTAGAACTAATAATCCAGCAATTATCATAGCAAATGACAGATATCACCTCAACCCTCTCTGAGATATCTAAAATAATGGGGTTTCCAAAAGGAGTACTGCAGCATTGAAAACAAATCAAATAACAGTGAGCTGAAACAACAAGCAAATGATAAAAAAAACGCTTATCAATGACAAATTACTGGATTTTGAGGTCCGCAATAGACACAACAACATCATTATAAGATGCTTCCTGGAGAGCTATGAGCATTCCACTTTGCCACAACCACTGCACTCTGTTTTGAAGTGCTACTTGATAAATAATCCAACTGCTAGATAAATGTCATAACTGAACATTAAGAACTACATCTAATCAACCAAGACAACCAAGACAATATTAATGTTTATAAAAACCTAATGACTGCAAAAAAAGGGAAAAATTGCTCACTTGGAAAGGTAATAAAGTATAATTTTCAGAGGAACTTCCTAAACAAATTAAGCTAGCTAGACAGAAAATGTAGCCATTTTTTTGCTTATATTTTAGAAAAAAAAATTACAAGTGACACATCCAGTGACTCTATACTTCAACTGTAATGGGAACATACTACATCCAATCCGTATATGACGCTAAACCTCATGACACTTTTCAAATTTACTCCTGATTGAATATTTGAGGAATGTCTATAAGAAATTATCTGCTTTGTATGTCCAGAGACTGAACATTCATTGCTGAGACTGGTGTTTTGATACACTATAAAATTTCAGGAGATACACCTTGTTATCTATCAATTCTGCACAAGTGAGAAATGAACTCTACTCATCCATTCATTATTTATATGTTAGAAAAACATTACTGTGTTTTAAAGCGCTCTTACTTATTTTGATTGTTCCTCCTTTAAATAACAGTTACCGTGAATTTTAAAGACTCTTTCTCCCAGTCGAGTCATTAACATACACACACTTTTCTTCTTCCTGGGAAATAAAGGAGGGAAAAAAATGTCTGTGTGATCCTTTAATCACAAGTACAAATCTATTATGTATTCAGTCCACAAGGAAAACATTGAACTTATTTGCAACTTATAGTTGTACTTTAACTGTTAATCAATAATAGGTTTTCTTTCATGATTGCCATATTTATATGTGGTTATTCAACATTGTTGTCCTGTTGCTTTTAAGTACTGGAAAGTGAAATGCCGGTTATATGGGTCTACCTGAAAACATCAAAAGCCCACAATATCAGACACCAAATTGTCAAGATGAAAGCATCAAAACCTCACTTCAGCGAACACCAGATTGTCAAATCCATTTCCATGGTATGTAACCTGTTGGCCAACAAGGTGGGCTTTGCTCTTTTTCCAATTGTAGTGTGAGCTTGGAGTTGGTATATTTAATTGGGGGGGGTGAGGGCAGCGCAGCCACCCACATTGGGGGGGCTGAGTGGTGTAGACCCCACCTGGATGGGTTGACGATGGTATGGTTTCATTTTCGTTAGTTGTGGTATTAGTTGTTACTTACCCTAGGAATGGATTCAATGATCCAGTTGTTTGCTGAAAATAGGTTTTGATGCTTTCATCTTGATGATTTGGTCTTCGATATTGTGGGCTTTCGATGTTTTGAAGTAGACCCATATATATATATATATATATATATATATATATATATATATATATATATATATATTCCAAGCATTCATAAATTTCTAAAACAAGATTTAGCATACATTCCTTAAAATGTCAAGTTAAACCTACTTTATGTCGCGCCTACATCTTTTGCTTTCAGGATTAAACAGATTGACTGTGTCCTGAGACATGCAGGTATTTCTTTGAAATTTTTCTTGAGAAAGTGCTAAGCTTTGCACCATTAGCACCTTACTACTTTATTTTTAGATGTTTGGCAAGTATCATATATTTTAAGTAAGCATTAATAGAATATAGTATACACACACAAACACACACACACACACACACACACACACACACACACACACACACACACACACACACACACACACACATCTATATTATGTTAAGTAACACAAACATTCCTTTTTCTTCTAAACTGTTTTGGTCCTTAGTATATATGTACACCCATTAGATCTCATTATTAAAGTAATGTCTAATAAGACTTAATTTGAAACACCTCAAAGGGAGTAGTGCTTAGTGTTAGGATGTCAGTTTGTGTATTGGCTGTGTGTACTATACCTTCTACTATAGTGAAACTAAGCCTTTCTATGGTGGTTCAATTTAATATGCATGTAGATTTTTATTTAACTGTATTAATATTTGATTTCCTCCTTCAATAGGCCTTAACTAAGTTAATTAATACTATCTCTTCCCATACAAAGGATTTTAGGGTTAGGCCCAGTGGGTTGAAAGGAAAAGGTATGTGTGGCATGCTAAATTGATTGTTTTATTTTCTCCTTGGCTGAGCCATTTTAGATATTACAGTTAATAAGATCTTGACAAAAAAATTTTACTTATCATTTAATGCTCTTTTCAAAACAATCAGCCAGATACCAGATACCTGACTTGGTCTCTACTATATTTATGTATATTGATGAATTCAAATGTGATTAATTGAATCTGATAAAGTAAATGGAATCCAACAAACTAAGAAAAGAAAGCTATATTAACACCTACCTTATAAATCTAACACTGACATTCATTTTGTATAAGAAGTTCATATGCTGGCAAATCAATGGAAGCAAATTAAAAAAAACGGTTAGAACCTTTACAACAGCTGGTTGCAGTCAAAACAATTCATGAATAGCTACATTACAAAAAACAGTGTTTCTAGATCATAAACTTATCAAAATTTCCTCCAATTAAGGAAAATATGATTTGGGACAGTGCCAAACATTTTCTACTCTCACAAAATTCTTTAAGGTAAAGATGAATTTGCCAAAAGGATAGCAACCCATTTTAAATCAAATTACTATCTGATAAATAAAGCAGCCCCTATAAAAACATTCTTTGGAACAACTTTGACTTTGTTTACTGAATAATGATTATATTACTATTTCATATACATCTGCTTTCTCTCTTAGATATAATAATACCCTTATCTTTTCAAACTAGTAGACAAAAGTTGATTTAACTCCCTCTACTAATGATATTCCTAAATCTATCCAATATAATATTTAATACATCTCTCTTTAAAGAATATCCTGTACACAATATATAATTCTAAATAATGCCTATATATCCACATCAAAATTATCCTGTATCTCCCAACTATCTCAACAGTATCTAGATGTTGGTGTTCAGTCTGTGTTGACATAGTAAACATTTTTTGAAGTTGTAAACATACAGCTCATGTATAGATATGTTTGGAAAATAGATTAAGTGAGCTAAACTTTCATGATAACATTATAGAGACTTTGCCCATCTTAACATACCTGCAAAAACCTATAACACAAAGATACATGCATCTTATCTCCAACTTTCATAGGATCATAGGAGATTACTAGGCTAATGGCTCTGGGGCCCTTACAAGCCTAGCCAAGAGTTTATCCCTAGAAAAGAAACCACAATCAGCACCTGTCGGTCCTGTCAATGAGGGACACAGGTGGAACTTCTGGGACAAATTTGTGGTTGCCCATCCACTCATCAAGGTTGCACTGGAAGAGGGTCAGCGATGTACTTTGCTTGACGTGCATGGGCAGTCTATTCCAGAGACGGGGCAGCCTCTGGGAGACAAACCTGTCTCTCCAGCAGGTTTTGTTAATGTCACATATTAGATTTAAGCCTTTTGATCGGGTACTACACAAGGAGTTAGACTTATGAATATGGAGCATCTCTAGTAGAGCAGGGTCTGAGATTGCCTTGTAGGCGAGACACAGGTCACCTATGAGCAAACTGTATGATACAGAGTAGAGTGATAGTGATTTGAGCCTGTCCACATAGGACAGGTGTTAGAGGCCATGGATTCTCTTTGTGAGGTATTTCTGTGGGCTTCCCAGTTGGTGCAGGTGTTTGGAGAGGTACATAACAAATGGGGCATTGTACTCAATTATTGGCCTAATGAGGGAGAAGTACAGAGAGGTAATAACCTCCTTTTGTTTGGATGCAACCGCTTTACTTATGTGAGGAACCAAATAAAAGGCTTTTCTGACCACTGCTGCTATATGATGGTCAAATGTGAAATTGATGTCAAATTGTGTACCCAGGTCTCTCACCACAAGTTGTGTGCTTAGGGGGTTGCCACTAATGTGGTAATCAGTAGCGGCCGTGTTTTTGCCAAATGGTATGATAATACATTTTTTTGCATTTAACTTAAGGCAATGACTTTTGCAATGGTCATTTGTTGCTGTGAGACCCTTTTGAAGTATGGTAACATCATTTGAGGAGTCAGTGACAGCACCCAACGTACAGTCATCCGCAAACTTGGTCAGCCACAGGCATTTTGTCTTTGCCTAGACCTTTGAGAAGTAGACGCCAAACAATAGGGGTCCCAAGATAGATCCTGGGGGACACCACTAGTGACAGGTCTGCTATTCGAGGTATTGGCACCTATTTTGACCTTGTGGGTCCTATCAGTGAGTCAGTTGGATACTCACCTGATGAGATAGGGATTTACACCAGGTTTTGTTAGCTTTTCCATGATGCCCGAGTGGGGGATTGTGACAAAGGCTTTGGCCAAGTCAAGGTAAGCTGTGTATTCTGATTTTCCCTCATCCAGTGTCTTAGTGACAGTCTCAAAAATGTTAGCCATGTTCAACAGGCAAGATCTGCCCTTAATGAATCTGAACTGGGTGGGGTCAAGTGCTTGGAGATTGCCTGTGTCCTTGTTTATGAGGTCCATAATAATACACTCCATGGCCTTACAGATCTGACTTGTCAAGCTAATGGGGCAATAGATACCAGGGTCAGTAGTGGCACCACCTTTGTGCAAAGGGATGACAATGGCAGTTCTCCACTCTGCTGGAGTGAAGCCTGTACTTAGGCTATGGTTGAATAGGGTGCTCAATGGCGAGGCTAGTTCTTGATGGAAATGTTGCAGAATACAGCCTGGGATACTATTCGGTCCCATGGAAGCTGTGTTCTTTGCCTTGGATAGGGCCTTTAACGGTTGATCTACGGAGATGTGAGGTGCGGGACAAGTATCGGCAATGTAAAATGGGCCTTTGGGGGGCAGGGGGGTGAAGTTTGAGCTGAAACTATCTGCTAGCAGGTTGGCTAAGTCAACAGGATCAGTGTAAGTGGCACTGTTAAGAACTAATTTGGAACAAACCTGGGCTTTGCCATGGAGGTTTTTGATGTAATTGAAAAGGCTTTGTAGTTAGGCTTTGTTTCAGAGGCTAGTTTTGATTCATAATTGGCTTTGGAGGTTTTCACTAGTGATCTAATTTGCTTGTTGAGGCTAAGGAGGGAGTTTTTCCAACTGGGAATTTGTGCCTTTTTACCCTTGGGCAGCAGTTTATTCCTTTTGTTGTAAAGTCTCTTGATAGAGGATGTTCACCACATAGGTTTCCTTGAGGAGCAGGTTTTAGTTCTGTTGGGTATGGCTGAGTCCATGCAGTTGTACAGGTGCTTGTATACTGCACTGACATACTGTTCAGCATATTTGTCTGCAGCCTCTGAGGGGGCGGTGTTGTGAAGCTACTGATATCCTCCCTTAGAAGGTTGTAGTCAGTTCTGGAGAAGTTTTTTAGCCTGGTTACGGCTGGGGTGGTGGGGTTGGACAGGATAGTCACTTTGAATGAGACAGACCAATGGTCTGATCTCACCAGCGAAGAACATACTATGGGGGTGGTGCAACAGTCATGCATGTTGGTGAGAACCAAGTCTAGAATGCTATCTCCCCTTGTGGGGGATGAGAAATGCTGGTCTAGTGCATTAGAATTGATGAAATCAAGGAATTGCTGGGCAAGTGCATTAGAGCAGGAATAGTTCACCCAGTTTATGATGGAGTAGTTGAAGTCACCAAGGATCAGAGTGTTAGGGGGTATCTTGATTGACTCAAGTAGGTCCAGTTAGGAGAAGTGGGCATCCTAAGTCATGGAGGGGGGTCTATAGCTGGCTATAACTTGGATGGGTGTCTTTTCAATTGTCAATTGCACCTGGAGAAGATCTAGTGCATCATGATGGCAAACCTGTCTGGAGGTGTGTTTGTCTTTAATGAAAATAGAAACTCCACCACCCTTAGTCTTCCCAACCTCATTTTGGGGTAGGAATATGTGAAATGAGGTATAGCTTGGTAAGGCAGGGGTGCTCTCAGCAACCTTGAACCAAGTTTCTGTGACTGCACAGATGTCAGCATCTTCCAGTGCTAGGACAGCCTCCAGTGAGTGCATTTTCAGATTAAGGCTCCTAGCGTTAAGTAGCATGACCTTCAGTTTACTTTTTGACAGATTATTTATGTTGGAAGATTTGTTTGTGGGACATTGCCTAAAAAAGGCACAATGTGGGAAGCAAGAGCCTTGGCCAGAATCCTGAATCCCAGGGGTGACAAGTGGAGGCCATCTCTGGCAAAACATTGAGGTCTGTCAACTATGTTATCCCAGGCAGACAGATACTGAATCCCCTTGGAATGACACCAAAAACTAAGCCGATTGTTGAAATTATAGGTTCATAGTTTCATAGGTGCGTACTAGGCTAATGGCCCTGGAGCCTTTACAAGCTTAGCCCATAGGATTACCCTGGCATCGTGCCACCCAGTCTTAGTTCCTAGTGCCTCTGTCGAGTAGAGCCACTGGAGTGATCCCCAGCGTGAATTTTCTATTTCCCATTCCCTCATCAAGATTTCTCTTGAAGAAGGCTAGTGAGGTGCTCTGCTTGACATGTATGGGATGTCTATTCCATAGCATGGGCAGTCTCTGGGTTATAAACCTGTCCCTCCAGCATGTTCTGTTGATTGTAGTAATGAGGTTGAGGTCTCTGGAGCATGTGGTGTGGAGCGATTGGGATTTATTTAGATGTAGCATTTCTAACAGAGCTGTGTCAGACATGGCTTTGTACGTCAAGCAGAGATCACCTCTAAGTAGGTGATATGAGACAGAATGTTTGGAGTTTTTTGAGTCTGTCCATATAGGACAAGTGTTTAAGGTCTAGGATCCTCTTTGTGAGGTACTTTTGCGGCCTCTCCAGTTGTTGCAGGTGTCTAGTGAGGAACATGCCAAATGGGGCATTATACTCAATGATTGGCCTAATGAGGGAAGAGTAGAGGGAGACAATGACCTCTTTCTTCCTGGATACAAAACCCTTTGTAATGAGATGTGCCACATAAAAGGACTTTCTGACCACAGTTGCAACGTGGTGGTCAAAAGAGAGGTTGCTGTCAACCTGTGTTCCCAGATCTCTTATAATGCCTTCTGTGTTCAGTGGACTACCAGCAATGTGGTAATTCAAGGGAACTGGCTTTTTCCCAAAGGGGATGAAGACTCATTTTTTGGCATTGAGCTTAAGGCCATGGTTCTGACACCAGTCATTGGTCTCACTGAGGCCTTTCTGCAGGATGTCAACATCACTTGGGGAGTTAATAATAGCTCCCAACTTGCAATCATCTGTGAACTTTGTCAGCCAGAGTCCCTTCATGTTGGCCTGGACTTCAGAAAAGTAGATACCAAACAGGAGAGGACCCAGGAACGAACCCTGTGGGACTCCACTCATGACTGGTCAGCAGTCTGACTTAGAGTCAGCTACTTTCACACTGTGGGTTCTATCTGTATCAATTAGTTTTTGTTAGTATTGTGGTATCATCCTTGGTGAAGGTAGGATGCTAGAACAACACTGAGCACCACGATTTTTGACCTAGGTTTCGTCTTTAATCCGACTTCATCAGAACACAAGTTAAGAATGATAAAAAAATTCCTTATATACACCTTAAAATGACATCATCACCAATCAACAGAAAATTACTTAATACAATTATTAACACACTTAAATTAAAAGGCCAGCATACATCAGAAGGAGAACATAACTAAACACCATTACAAACACCAATATATCTTGTCTTCCCTAATTTCGGTGTATTATATATACAATTCCATTTTGTTGACACTTGGCAGTTAAATAAAAAAACAGATACTACATTACCCCAATATGTTTTTTAGCTTTAAAACAGGCATTATAGAAATGCAATCATTGATTCCAGGAAATTCCTGTGCATTGAATAACAGCTGCCATCTCATCTCAGCTATATCCAAATGCACATCTAATTTCCTACCTAATTTATCCACTGTAATTTGTTGTAAAACACTAAACATAAATTGATGCCCACTATTACTGTCTATGTGTCTATACAGGGCATTGGTCTTCTTTCTTAACCTTATGTCCGACTGATGTTCTATAATACGGTCCTTTAATACCCTACAGGTCTTTCCTATATAAAAAGCAGGACACTGTATACATGTGGCCACATAAACAACATTTGTTGAGTGACAATCAAAATGGGCTTCTACTTTAACATTTATTCCAGCTAATGTGAATCGAGCCCCCGTAACTTTGATTAAGTGACATACACTGCATCTACCACACTTATAATTGCCCTTGTTCCTACCAGTAAATGTTTGTGTGGTATCACTTTTCTCCAATAGTTGTTTAAAGGAAACTCCTTTCCTATATACACACTTAGGCGCTCCCCCTAACTTTCGACTAACCATATGGTCTATTCTAAGAATTTTCCAATTATTGACAATAATGTCAACTACGAAGGGATTTGGATATAGCTGAGATGAGATGGCAGCTGTTATTCAATGCACAGGAATTTCCTGGAATCAATGATTGCATTTCTATAATGCCTGTTTTAAAGCTAAAAAACATATTGGGGTAATGTAGTATCTGTTTTTTATTTAACTGCCAAGTGTCAACAAAATGGAATTGTATATATAATACACCGAAATTAGGGAAGACAAGACAAGATATATTGGTGTTTGTAATGGTGTTTAGTTATGTTCTCCTTCTGATGTATGCTGGCCTTTTAATTTAAGTGTGTTAATAATTGTATTAAGTAATTTTCTGTTGATTGGTGATGATGTCATTTTAAGGTGTATATAAGGAATTTTTTTAACATTCTTAACTTGTGTTCTGATGAAGTCGGATTAAAGACGAAACCTAGGTCAAAAATCGTGGTGCTCAGTGTTGTTCTGGTTGCTTCTTGGAGCTCAATTGCTGGTTTATATTTGTTTTTGGTCTAGTTCTGTGCATTGTAGTCTGGAAAGTGGTGGTGTTGGACCAGACATTTTGAGCTTATTGGAAGCTATTAACCAGAAATTACTTGAACATTCTAAGCAGATTCAAACCTTGGTTGAAGGTCAGCAGAAGGAGAAGAGTGTTAACAACGAGTGCCTTAATGTTAAAAGAAAAAAGGAATTTGCAACAGTGGTTGGAGAAGGTCGTAGCTCTTCTGAGGTGAACACTGGAGTGAGGTCTACGAATCCTTTACCTTTGAGAAAGCCAGAAGGTAACAATCTAGAACCTGAATTTGATGCAAACAGGTGGAAGTCAAATTCATTTAATTTTCAAAGAAGTGTGAGAATGGCTAGTACTGATAGAAATGTGGATAAACATGAATTTAAAACCATGACACAGCAGTTAAATGACTTTGAGAAAAAGTTATTCAATTTCAAAAAGTTGCAAATAGAAAATGAATACCTGCAGAAAAATATTGAATGTGGCTATGTACCTAAAGGTTTGAGAGCATGGAAGTATCCCAACGGGATTAATAACAATAAGCAAATGTTGGATGAAGTACATGATTTGTATAACAAAATGGGACTTGAACTCTTAACTATTATTGTGAAATATAATGATGAAAAAATAGCCACTCTCTTGTCTGACTTAGAAACGATGAATGAATCCATCACAAAAGACTTGGATTTTGAACATTACTTGACCAACTACAACAATTTGATGGCAGAAATAGATAACCAATGTGAGATTATTTTTAGAAGGAAAGCCAAAAAAATCGAAAGGGACAGTAATGAGTACAGGCGTAATATAGTATTTCCTATGTCTGAAGGAAATTGCTATGGCATGGTCCCTTTAAGTAAAATGCACTTTAATAGAGAGCAGGAAGTCGAACCTGTGGAGGGGGATATAAATGATCAGCAGGAAAGGGAGGAATTCCCTTTAGTAGCGGAACCAAGGAGGTCGGAAAGGATAAGGGGCGGAACCATCAACAATACGAGGAAAGCAGATCTGTCGATTACTGCAGGCAAGGGGCAAAACCAAAGTATCTAGCCAACACAAGCGGCAGGAGCAACCGGGCCTGTTGAAACGTACAACAATCGAGGGCGTATCCAAAACTGCAGGTGAGCCCAAACAATTTGAACAAACTGATCAGTGTTAGTTTTTAGTAACTAAAACTGATTCTTTCGGCTACTTAAATGTGAGCGCACCCGTCAAATGTAATAATTTAACAGCTAATAGTGAGTTGGCTAAATTAAATGTAGCAAGTCCATTTGACTAATTTGTTTAACTTCACAAGCAATGACATTAATGAACTGCTGTTAGGCGTTCAAGCATTGTCAAGTCATGCTAGTGAAAGCAGTGAATTGAGCTCACGCAGCAAAAATAGTCGGCAGTTGGTTGAAAGTAACAAGCAGTCTTGCGGTATCGTTGATGTTAATGAAGATACTTCCTTTAACGAACAAGTTGCAACGCCAATAGCGCACTTTACATCGGTGGCCCGTGATTTAGGATGTGAGTGTGACCCTTCAAACATTTTTTGTTATCCTAGGGCGGGTGCCACTTCGGACTTTTATTCAACGACTATTGACAAAATAAGTGAACATTTGGTTCATCACAAAACCGATTGTGTTTCTGGACATTTAGATTGTGACGAAAATTGCTCTTTTGTTATTGAGAATGTTGATAAAGCTTGCAATTGTAAATTTTGTATACAATGTATACACAATAAGGTTGTAAGGACAAGTGATGACGTTTTTACTGACTTGTTTGGTACAAATTTCAACTTAATGTTTGAGGGAGTGGATGCTAATGTTATGGGGCAAGTAGGTTCAGACAGTAGGTCAGCACATGTCAATGGTAACATCGGTAATGCAGAAGTTCCAACAGTGGAAAATTCTGATATTATACTCATTTCAGACAAACTTAGTGTAGTGGATTCGATTTTGAGTCCACTAAATCTTGAACAAAGTGATTTTGAACAAACTTATGAAAGAACACATCAAGCTAATAATTTTGATATAGATTGCTTAGCGGATAATACATCATCTATTATGGAAGTGGAGAGTGTTTCCCTTAGTAATATAAGTTTACATACGTTCCCAACTTTTTTTGGGGAAGTTAGTGAATATGTACACACTGATGAAGGTACAAATAGGCAGGGTAATGACACATCTTCACAAAGTGCACGTGAATATAGTACAGATTGTGTAATTGAAGATTTAATTCAAGTTTTGCAAGGAAATCCTGCATTAATGACGCAAAATGGACCTAGCAGCCCTGATATTATAGTTAATACTTATAAGGATTTTAAAATATATAATTATTCTACTAAGGTTATTGGTGAGCAGCATGCTGATTTACTGGCAAAGGGCTTAACATTTGTCCCATTAGCTCGGGGGGGCCTAACTAACACCTTGGTTGACTTAAAAATGTTGGTAAGAAAGATGAATTTAAGATTGTTGTTTGAAAGGGTTGGGCATAACCCGGGTGAATTCCCCCTGAAAAAGCCAAGCAGGTATATGCCCCCGGCTAATAGTGTAACTAATGCATATGAGAAAATATGCGAATGGGACATTAGGGAACATTATAGGTTGGCAGCAAATTCACAATCTAGAAAAAATATTCAATTCTAATGATAACTTGACCGCTACTGAGCATGAACTATTGGATAGCTTAATAAATGACCCTTTAATAAGAATAATGAAGCCTGATAAAGGTAATGGATTGGTGCTGATTGACAGAAAGGATTATATAAACAGCATCAAGTGGTTATTAGCCACGGATACATATGAAGAAGTTAGTCTTAATGAGGTAAATATGGCCTTTAGGAAAGTTACTTTGAACATTGAGGATCTTCTTTGGCAGGGGCACATTAATGAGGAAGAGTTTAGGTACCTGGTTAATGATCACCCAGTTGTGAGTCGGATATTCGGAGTACCAAAGATTCATAAGGGATTCAACAATCTGGCATTCAGACCAATAGTCGACGGAAAACGTAGTAAGACCTGTTTTATAAGTAAATTTTTGGATTCCGAATTACAAAAAGGTTTAAAAGCATTTTGTTATATATCAATGGATTCTTGGACCTTTTTGGAAAGATTAAATAGTGTTAAACTCATGAAAGACACCATCATGGTAACTATAGATGTAATAAATTTGTTTTCTGTGATTCCTACAGCAATAGGGTTAGAATGGTTGGAGAAGCAATTATTAAAAACTGGATTATTTGACCAAGATAGAATAAATTTGATGGTGGTGCTCATAGAAATAGTATTAACAAATAATTTTATTTATTTTGATGGGGTCTATTACAAGCAGAAAACGGGAGTGGCGATGGGGGCGGCGTGCGCCCCCGCATACGCCAATTATGTAATGGCGTTTTGGGAGCAGGAATTTCTTTTTACTAGTAAATTAATGACTAATATAACCTTTTACACCCGCTTCCTGGATGATTTGTTTATTTTGTGGGAAGGCGGGAGTGACAATTTTAGAGAACTGATTGATTTTATTCATGAATCAGTGGGATTCCTCAAATTCACTTATAATATGAGTAGGACAGAAATCGATTATTTGGATGTGCATTTGGTTCTGAATCCAGTTGATTTTGGCATTGGTATCGACTATACATAGAAAAAGTACGTTCTCCAACTCATACTTGAGTTACACAAGTAGTCACCCTGACCATCAGAAAAAGGCAATAGTTAAAGGGCAGATGGTCAGGGCAGCGAGAATGACAACTTTGGAGGATGACTTTATCAAGGAGCTCGAATTAATCAAGTCAATGTTTATTAGGAGAGGATACCCAATAGCATTATGTGATTGTGTAGCCAATGAAGTCAAACTCAAAAGGAATAAGGGTGTCTATTGGGCTCTTTTAAGTGAAAAGCAGGGTTTTAGACAACATAACGTCAGGGGTAGTGCAGTAACTATGCGTGAAATTAGCCTCGGCAATGATGGGAGTGACCAACTGTCTGATAGTGAGCAAGCATTATATTTTATAACTACTTTTTCATTTGACGCTCCGTTCGTAGTTGACATTATTGTCAATAATTGGAAAATTCTTAGAATAGACCATATGGTTAGTCAAAAGTTAGGGGGAGCGCCTAAGTGTGTATATAGGAAAGGAGTATCCTTTAAACAACTATTGGAGAAAAGTGATACCACACAAACATTTACTGGTAGGAACAAGGGCAATTATAAGTGTGGTAGATGCAGTGTATGTCACTTAATCAAAGTTACGGGGGCTCGATTCACATTAGCTGGAATAAATGTTAAAGTAGAAGCCCATTTTGATTGTCACTCAACAAATGTTGTTTATGTGGCCACATGTATACAGTGTCCTGCTTTTTATATAGGAAAGACCTGTAGGGCATTAAGGGACCGTATTATAGAACATCAGTCGGACATAAGGTTAAGAAAGAAGACCAATGCCCTGTATAGACACATAGACAGTAATAGTGGGCATCAATTTATGTTTAGTGTTTTACAACAAATTACAGTGGATAAATTAGGTAGGAAATTAGATGTGCATTTGGATATAGCTGAGATGAGATGGCAGCTGTTATTCAATGCACAGGAATTTCCTGGAATCAATTATTGCATTTCTATAATGCCTGTTTTAAAGCTAAAAAACATATTGGGGTAATGTAGTATCTGTTTTTTATTTAACTGCCAAGTGTCAACAAAATGGAATTGTATATATAATACACCGAAATTAGGGAAGACAAGATATATTGGTATTTGTAATGGTGTTTAGTTATGTTCTCCTTCTGAAGTATGCTGGCCTTTTAATTTAAGTGTGTTAATAATTGTATTAAGTAATTTTCTGTTGATTGGTGATGATGTCATTTTAAGGTGTATATAAGGAATTTTTTTATCATTCTTAACTTGTGTTCTGATGAAGTCGGATTAAAGATGAAACCTAGGTCAAAAATCGTGGTGCTCAGTGTTGTTCTGGTTGCTTCTTGGAGCTCAATTGCTGGTTTATATTTGTTTTTGGTCTAGTTCTGTGCATTGTAGTATGGAAGGTAGGATGCTGCTTAGGACTAGGGTCATACCTGCCTGGGACACATACCTTGACAACTGAAACATGTCTCTCTTCATATAGTCCAGGGAGGTACTTCTCAGGTCATTCATACCAACATGAACAATGACAGTCATACTTGTACCTGTTGTGGAGAGACTTAAGTGCGTGCATGATATGGCGGATTCCGGCACCTGACATACAACTGATCGTGATCTTCTCCTTGTCGAGCCTGGTCAGAGGGCATCGGTGTGTCTCACAACTGAGTCACCAATGACTAGTATGTTTGGTTTAATGTTGTGCATTATGGGCTGTATGAGTTTATTGTTATGCGTTATGGGTTGTGTTTTTAGGTTCATAGATTCATAGGTAGGTACTAGGCTATCAGCCCAAGGGCCTAAGGTTCCCTGGCTTATACCACCCAAGAAAGTTATTTTCCTGTGCCACTGTCGAGCAGAGCCACAAAAGTGATCCCTGGGGTGTATTTCCTATTTCCCATCCACGTGTATTTGCTATTTCCCATCCACTCATCAAGATTTTTCTTGAAGAGTGCTAATGAGGAACTTTGCTTGACATAGATGGGTAGCTTGTTCCAGAGTATGGGAAGTCTCTGGGACAGGAATCTATCCCTCCAGCATGTCCTGTTTATTGTGGTGACAAGGTTTAGGTCCCTAGAGTGTGTAGCTCAGAGGGATTGGGATTTCTTTAGGTGTAGCATATCCAACAGCTCTGGGTTTGACATAGCTTTATATGTTAGGCAGAGATCACCTCGGAGTAGGTGATATGCTATGGAGTACAGCTGGAGTTTTTTGAGACGGTCAGTGTAGGGCATCTGTTTGAGGCCAGTAATCCTCTTTGTGAGGTACTTCTGTGGCCTTTCCAGCTGCTACAGATGTCTTGTGAGGTACATTCCAAAAGGGGCATTGTACTCTATAATGGGTCTAATGAGTGTCGAGTAGAGGGGAACAATGACCTCTTTTTTCCTGAATGAGAACCCTTTTGTAATGAGGTGTGCCATGTAGAAGGACTTCCTGACTACTGTGGTGATATGATTATCAAAGGAGAGACTACTGTCCACCTGGGTCCCAAGGTCTCTTATCACACATTCGGTGTTAAGTAGACTGCTGCCTATGTGGTAGTTCATGGGTACAGAGTTTTTACCAAAGGGGATGACAATGCACTTTTTGGAATTGAGCTTGAGGCCATGGCTCTGACACCAGGCATCTGTCTCAGTGAGGCCCTTCTGTAGGATGCCCACATCATTTGGGGACTCGACTATGGCTCCTAGTTTGCAGTCATCTGTGAACTTCGTTAGCTTGGGGCCTTCTGTGTTAGCCTGTACTTCAAAGAAGTAGATACCCAACAGGAGAGGTCCCAGGACTGAACCCTGTGGTACTCCACTTGTCACCAGTCTGAAGTTAGATTTGGAGTCTGCAACTTTCACAGTGTGGGTTCTATCAGTGAGCCAGTTGGCAACCAATCTTGTGATGTAGGGATTTATACCTAGTTTAGTGAGTTTAGCTATAATTCTAGAATGGGGGATGGTGTCGAAAGCCTTGGCGAGGTCAAGATAGGCTGTGTGAACCACCTTACCCTCGTCTACGGCTTTGGTGACTTCCCCAAAGAAGTCGATCAGGTTCAGGAGGCATGATCTGCCTTTCACAAACCCAAACTGGGTGGGGTCCAGAGTTTGGAGGTTACCAATGTCTTTGTTTATGATTTCCATGATGATACGTTCTATGGCCTTGCAGACCAAGCTCGTCAGACTAATAGGGCGATAGTTCCTAGGATCAGTGGTGGCTCCCCCTTTGTGGAGTGGGATAACTGTTGCTGTGTGCCATTCAGTGGGTACAAAGCCTGATGTGTGGCTATGATTGAACATGCTGCTTAGGTGGGAAGCCAGTTCGTTCTGAAGTTTGTGCAAAACGCAGCCTGGGATGTTGGCCAGTCCCATGGATGGTGTGTTTTTGGCTTTAGAGAGTGCAGTTTTTACCTGCATAGTTGTGATTACAGGGACTCTGCATTCTTCCTGTATAGATATGGGCCCTTTAGGGGGTGAGAGGGGGATAAAGTTAGCATTGAACCTATCTGCCAGGATGTTGGCAATATCAGTTGGTTCTGTAATTTTAGTGCTGTTGTGCTGTAACTCAGAGCAGATCTGGGTGTTGCCATTGAGATTCTTGACATAGCTATAGAATGTTTTGTGGTTGTCCTTAGAATCAGTGGTAATTTTATTTTTGTAGCTAGCTTTGGAGGATCTTATAAGGGATCTCAGCTTCTTACTGAGGTTGACCAGGGAGCTCCTCCACTCATGTGATTTTACTCTCTTTTTCAACAGTTTCTTCCTTCTGTTGTACAGTTTTGTTTATGGCAGGAGACCACCAGATTGGCTTCCTTTTTTTTGAGGATAGCATCTTGGTTCTGTTTGGGATAGCACGATCCATGCACTTGTGTAAGTGCTTATATAGTGCATTTGTGTAGGATTCAGCAGTCATAACTGTATTGTCCATTTGCATGGGTGTCATGAAGTTTGCCACTTCTGTCTTAAGAAGCATGAAATTGGCTTTGGAGAAATTTTCTACCGTGGTTTCCTTAATGGGGGGGGGGGGTGTGTGTGGATATCTAGGGTGATTAGCTTATGGTCGGATCAGACCAACGAGGAGTTGACTTCAGATGTGGAACACCAGTCACTCATGTTGATAATGACTAGGTCTAGGATATTGTTGCCCCTGGTGGGGGTCTGGATAAGTTGATCCAGGGCATTGTAATTTATGAATTCCAAAAAGCGTTGAGCAAAGGAGTTGGTACATGAGTAGTTTTTTCAGTTAATGGTGGGGAAGTTGAAATCCCCCATTATTAGGGTGCTTGGTTGGACCTTAATATTTTCCAGTATATCAAGAAAAGATGAGTCAGAATCCTGGGGCATGGTGGGGGATCTGTAGCAAGCTACAATTTGAATTGAAGTTTCGCCCAGAGTTAGTTGCACTTGGATAACCTCAGATGCATTATGCTGAGCAGCTAGCCTGGAGGTGTGGATATCCTTAATGAATATGGACACACCTCCGCCTTTGGTGTTCCAGTCCAGGTTACATGGCCGAAAAGTGTGGTATGAGTTATAGCCTGGTAGTGCAGGGGTGCTCTCTGTAGCCTTGAACCAGGTCTCAGTCACTACACAGATATCGATGTTCTCCATTTTAAGGAGTGCCTTGAATGAGTGCATTTTGAGATTTAGACTTCTCGCATTGAGTAGCATTACCTTCAGTTTTTGCTTGCCTTTTCCTGTTATGGTGGTGAATTTGTCATTTGAACCTTGCATAAAGAAGGCACTATAGGGGTGGCAAGAGCCTTAGCCAGTATCCAGAATCCCAGGGGTGACAGGTGCAGGCCATCTCTGGCAAAGCATCATTGTCTGTCGACCATGTCGTCCTATGCAGACAGATACTGTATCCCCTTAGAATGACACCAGAAGCTTAGCCAATTGTTGAAGTCAATCATTTTGTCCTTGTACTGTGGTATCATTCTGAGTGATGGCAGAATGCTACTCAGGGCTAGGGTCATACCTGCCTGGGCTGCAAGATCGGAGAGCTCTTCCATGTCTTTTCATGTAGTCCAGGGAGGTACATCTCAGGTCATTCACACCAACATGGACAATGACAGAGTCATATTTGTACTTGTTGTGGAGTGACCTGAGTGCATGGGTTATGTGTCAGATCCTGGCACCTGACAGGCAGCTGACAGTAACCTTCTCCTTGTTTAGCTTGGTGAGTGGTACATCAGTATGCCTGACTATAGAGTCACCTATGACTAGTGTGTTGGGTACATTGTTTTGCCTTATGGGCTGTGGTTGAGTGATGCACTAAGTATGTGGGCTATGTGTCATTTGGGTTGTGTTGGGGGGTGGAGGTTGCTTGCATTTCTGCTTTGGAGGTCTCTGCTGATTGAGCAGATTATTATTGAGAGCCTCCATGAATGTTTTTGTGTTTCTATGTGTGGATTTTGGTGGTGTAGATTTAGTGGGACTATGTGATGAGTGTGGTGTGGTGCAAGTGTTTACCTTCTCCTCTTGTCTGTCAAGTTCAGTCTTGGTTGGAGAGAGCTTTACCTCCAGTTTGGCTAGATAAGTGCATCTCTTACAGGCTGTAGTGTTGGGTGGTAGGAGGAGAGCGTTGTCAGTGTAAAATGTTTGAGACACTGGCATGTTTTCTGCTCTCTGTGATGTGTTTGGTATTGTGTGTGGAATGTCTGTGAGTGTGATTTGGAGGTCTCTGATGTTTAGGTAAGTTTTTATTGAGGACCTCTGTATATGTGGGTGTGTGCTGTGCTTGACTATGTGATGTGGGTGGTGTGGTGTTTGTGCTGGCAATCTCCTGTTTGTCAGGGGTACTGACTGAGGCTCGAGAGAGCATCGATTCCAGTTTACTGATATAGATGCATCTTTCACAAGTAGAAGAATTATGTGCTAGGAGAAGAGGGTTGCCAGTGAATATGAGGCAGTTTCCACACTGTCTCAGTATGCCCATGTTGACCAGGCTGGCAGGAGAAACTGATGGGAATTGTCCAGACATAGCATTCTGAAACTTGGATGGACTTGGGGCGAGGGTTTTGATAAGGGTTTGTCCACAACAGTGTAGACCACAAAAACCTTGTTAAATATAAAATAACTGGTCTGAAGCCCATGTGCTAAAACCAAAACTAAGAGGTTTTTAATATTATAACAACAAATAAGATGTTTTTTTCATAAAAAGAAGAACATAACATAGCATAACAATGAGCAATTAGTCAATTATGTTTCTTCTTTTTATGAAAAAACATCTTATTTGTTGTTATAATATTAAAAACCTCATAGTTTTGGTTCATGTTAATTAAACTATATATCACATAAAATTGGCCACATTGCAAAAAGCTATCTTGGAAGTGTTTCAGAGACTTGCAGATAAATATATCAAGGTGTTTAAAATAATGCTTCATAAAATGAAAACCTTTTCCTTTTCTTTTTTATAGTAAGTTGGACAAGAATGTTGATAGTATTGACTAATTATTTTATTACTATCATTAATATTTTCAAAACACCATTGTTTTTGTAAACTATCAAGCTGGTCTTTGAATGTTAATTAAAAATATTAATTCTCCTGTATCAAAGTCTTCTTATTTCTTTCTAAAAAAAAACTCTGTGTTAACTACACTGTGTAAAATTTGTTTGTATCTTATTAAACCTTAAAATCTACCACTACTTACATTAGCATGATTCATGCTCTGTATATAGTAGTATTATGTTATTACTGTATATAGTTTTTTTTAGTCATAGATTGACTAATTGCTCATTGTTATGTTATGTTATGTTTCTTCTTTTTATGAAAAAACTCTTATTTGTTGTTATTTAATATCAAAAAATATCAAATAAGAGAGATTTGGGAAAAAAGATTTTACTGATCTTGTCCCACCCTTGTTATGCTGGACTGAAGGTGTTCCACTCTATCTTGCCCCGACTTTCAGGCAGTCCCTCCAAACAGCATCCTCCATCATTATAGGCACAAGCTATGTAATCAGTTTTCCTTCTGCATTAACCTCATTCTAACACCTGCTTCTCCTCTTGTTAGTGACATTGGCACTGCATCATCATGGAGACTCCTATGCCCTCCCCATGATGTTTGTGTTCTCCCACCCCCTTTCTATTTATTGTCAACAGCTTGGGGGTTGAAGCCTCTGCCTCCTAACTGGTAGCTTTCACAGATGAAACCACTTGTACTGGAGCCTTGCCAGATATGGAACCACCTCTGCCTCCCCCTACAATAAGGAAGGCAATACTGCCATCCACTCCCATCCTCCACCTTGTCCTTGTAGCTGCTACTTCAGCTTAGATTATTTAGGTTGTAGTCAAGGCTTTATCTCTCTCTCTCTCCCACAGAGATGGGTTGTCATTTTACTGGCATGTTTCAACTGGACAGAATGCATATTCATAGTAGAACCAAGGAGAAAAGTTTCACATAAAATGACCCATTGAATGCTATATATGGTAACAACTCAGAAACAGTATGTAACATACTCATTGTTGCCAATTAAAGAAATATTAGGGCTTACAGTAAAGCTACTAGTTTAAATACATACTGCAAGACAATTACTGAGGTACAGTATATATAGAGTATAAATGGCATATAATCATAAAATATGTACTCACTGTGATACAATCACAATGCATACAAACAGTAACATAAGCAGAATGAGAAACAGAATGAACAGTGATAAATGCAAGACATATAAAGTTATAATACAATTATAATATACATAATTGGCATGCAAAGGAATAACAGTGCAAGAATAAAAAACTATGAAGTGTACTGTGTACAATAAAACATTATTAGTTAAAACCCTCCCCGGGATTCATGAAGCTCGGCACAAGGATGGTTTTAGCCTTGCACCGAGCATCCTCATTACAGATGGTGCAGCAGTGCCATATGAATATGTATGAGGGCATGCCGCCGCACCCTCAACATGCACAGGAAAAGTGTGCGAGTGCAGGGAGCATGTACAAGTGCTCTACGGAGGCATACACATGCCCTGACAGTTGCTCAACCTACTATGCTAACTATTAGAGCCCACCTCTAATAGTAAGCAAGTAATTCAGTGTCCATGGAGAAATGTATGCTAAGCATACAAGGGTGTCTATGAACAGTGAAATAAAATCAAAGTAGTAAACACACAAGCACGTAGTGGAATGTTGAGCCCTGTCCCTAGAACTTTCACAATTAGATTCCCTGTGTCCCTATTTTACATTTGTATTGCTGCAATATTGAAAGTGTAAGCAAACTTCAGTGTGTTTGCGCGTCGCTGCCCTCCACCGAGCATAGTTTACACATCAAAATCATTCAAATAGAGAAAAACATTCAAAATCAAAATAGATGTCAATAGTGTAGTGGTTAGAGCATCCGCCTAATGAGCAACCATTCACGGTTCAAGTCCAACTATAGCACATATCATTTTCCATGTGGAATAAATGTTTTGCTGTATAACTGACATAATAACATGCAAATGTGAACTTGGGTATCGCATGAGATGTTTAACTAAATTTTGTTCAGTCAAAGTGGTACTGTCATAATGAATAAGGCAGTAATAAGCAGGTGTAAGCACAAATAGGCAGCTGTAAACATATATAAGTACCAGTAAGTAAGTCTGAGTGCGCTTGTGCAGGTGTAAGCAGTGCCCGACATAGGAAATGTATATAAGTATGTACAGATATATATATATATATATATATATATATATATATATATATATATATATATATATATATATATATATATATATATATAGAATGAACATCGTAACAATGGCCAGTTCAAGCAGTGCCACAGAACTGAGCCACAGGGTTACTGATATATTTGGCATGTGGTCATCACACCATGTCACAGAGAGGGGCGATGTGCAGCTTCACTGGACAGGGATGCATAGTATGGCAAGAGTATGTCAAGTGTATGGGACAGAGATCTGTCAGGCATGTTGTGATCCTTGTACTAGAAAGGTGGATGTCCATGAAGTATGTGTTTATTTGGAATCAGGATATGTTAAGTGTAGCATGTCCAACATCTCTGGGATGGACATGGCTTTATTCAGGGTAGGCTGCATGCTACATAGTGGAGCTAGGGATTGGGAAGGGCAGTGTAGGCCATCTACACATGGGCAATAACCCTTAAAGGAAATATGTGATCTATTATGGGTCACATGAGTGTTGAGTATGGCTGAACAATTATCTCTATATTCATGGATGGCACCCTGTCATGATTAGGGGTGCCACATATGACTACCTGACTGGTGTGGTGAAGTAACTATCAAAGGAAAGACTACAGTCCAGCTGCATCCCATACACACACAGTTGCCATTACGTTGACTGCTGCCTAGGTGGAAGTTCATGGGTACAGGGTTTTTAACATAGGGGATGACAATGCAATACTTAGCTGTCAGATTGTGGCCATACGTCACACACCACACATTGACCAACAAAGGCCCTTCTGTATGTTGAATGCAGCATACATTGAGTCGACTATTGCTCCTAGTTCATAGTCATTTGCAAATATCAATAGGCAGATGCCTTCTGTGTTAGTCTGTGTGGTATAGATAACAAAAAGGTGGAGTACCAGGAATGAACCCTGTATTACTGTGGCTGGCACTGGTTTGATGTGCGTGTATTAGTCAGACACCTTCTGTAGTGTTGGTTCTGCCAGAAGTCCAGTTGCCAACCACTCCTGTGACATAGGAATATACACCTAGTTTACTGAGTGTAGCTGGAACACAGTATGGGTGATGGTGTCCAAAGACCTGACAAGCTCATGATATGCTGTGTGAATCAACCTTACTGTCATCTACATCTGTACTGAGTACATCAAATAAGTTGATCACGGTTCGTGGCCTTACAGACCAGACTCAGCAGGGTAGTAGTGTACTATTTCCCATTATCAATGGTGTCTCCCCCTTTGTGAGGTGTGATAACTGTTGCTGTGCACCATTCAGTGTGTACACAGCCTGACATGGAGCTATGATTGAACATGATGTGTATGTGGAGAGCTGATTGTTCTTAAATTTGTGTAGGATGCACCCTGGGATGTTGACAGGTCCCATGAAAGCTGTATGTATGGCTTTAGAGAGTGCAGCTTGTGCCTGCATAGTTGTCATTACAGCGGCTCTGTAGTGTACATGGATATATAGCTATGTGCACCTGTTGGGGGGGTGGAGTGGGTTTAGGTTCTCCAAGACCCTATCTGGATGAACAGGTGCTATTTCTGTAGGTGCAGTACTTCCCATGCCATAGTGCTGTGCAGCACGGCAGGTCATGTCTTTGCCATTACGATTAATGACACAGCTATAGAATGCTCTGTGGTTGTCCTCATAATATGTGGCTGATTAGTTTCACAGTAGGTTTGTGTGGTTTTATATGGTGTATCTGCATCTTACTGAGGCTGACCAGGGATCACCTACACTCATGTGTGTTCACTCTTGCAGCAGTTACTACCTTCTGTGGTACAGTGCAAAGCATGGTACCACCTGTTTGCCTTCTTGTTTGTGTTTGGTTGAATCTTTGTTCTGTTTCAATGGCACAACCACTGCACGCATGTGACTGCTTAAGGTTCATTTTTATATGATTCAGCATTTGCACATGCATTGTCCATCTGCATGGGTGCCATATCAGTCACCACTTTGTTCTTAGGAAGCATAACATTGGCTTTGGAGACTGACTATGTGTAGCATACTTTAGCCCTGTTTGTGTGACTATTGTGATCCAGGTCATTGGGGATGATGGAATCCAACATGCATTGAGTGCAGGTGTTGGTACATGAGGAGTCTTCCCAGTTCATAATGGAATAGTTGAGAGTAGCCATTATTATGTTTTTTGTCTCAAACCTAATAATCCCCATTACAGCACATTATGTTGGGAAATCTGTGGCATGGTGGGTAATCTGTCACAAGGTGCAATTTGAATTCCACTTTGGCACAAAGGTAGTTGCTCAGCATAATGCATCTGAAGTTATGCAAGTGCAACTAGCGTGGGGGCATACATATCCTTCAGGAATATGGACACACCTACAGTCCGTGTGTTCCAATAAAGGATAATGGGCAAGAGGTGAGGTATGTGTTATAACATGGTCATGCAGGTGTGCTCTCTGGAGCATTGAAACATGTCTCAGCCACAGCACAGCTATGTTCTCCATGTTAGGGACTGACATATGTGAGTCCATATAGTGTTTTGGACATGTATCATTGTGTAGCGAGACCCACAGTTTATTGCTTGGCTGTCCCTGTAACAGCAGTGGACCCTCACTTGAACCATGCATGATGAAGGCACTATATTGGAAGCATGAGCCCTAGGCAGTATCCAGATTCCCAGGAGTGACAGGTGCAAGCCCTGTCTGGCAAAGCATCATGGTCTGTCAACCATGTTATCAGTTAGGCAGACAGATACTGGATACCCTTTGACTTGCACCACTACATTAGACAATTGTGGAATACAATCCTTTTGTCCCTGTACTGCAGTATCATTCTAGCCAATGGCAGAATGTTACCCAGGCCTTGGGACATACCTGCATGGGCTACAAGACCTGACAGTTCCTACATGTGTTTCCATGCAGTCCAGGCTACTGCATCACAGGTCCTGCACAACAACATGGAATATGCCAGAGCCATGTGTATAGTTCAAAAGGTGGTCTGAGTGTATGGGTATGTGGATAATCATGGCAGACAGGCAGCTGACAGTATGTATGCCCTCATATAGGTTGGTGTATAACATAGTGCTAGAGTTTGCATTCACAAATGAGTACTGTTGGGCATGTTTCCGGCCACATGATCTGAGGTGTGGCACAATTATGCAAACTATGTCATACAGTTTGTGTATTTTGTTGTCTGTCTATTCCAGCTTGGGAGGTCACTTGTTTGGCCAGATACTTAGAAGCGTCTGTGAATGTGTGTGATTTCTGGTAGTGTGTGTGGGTGTCCTTGCTGTGTTCTGGTAAGGGTATGTGTTGGTTGTGATGATGAGATGCATGTGTTAACCTACACCTCACGACTGTCCAGTCCAGTCATGGCTGTAGACTGGACTGCCTTCCAACTTACCCCTGCAGCTGCATCCCAGACAATGTGTGGGGTGTGGTGTTAGGTGGGTTTGGTAGTGTACATGGCATATAGATTACATTTCCCCTAGGATGGCCACATACACAAAACTAACATTAGTAAACACCAGTAGCTGACTAGTGGACATGCCTGTATGAGCATTCAGTACTACAAGTACCAAGTACTGTATTTAGTTTACTTATTGCTTATGAAGATGTTTTAGACAGTGATGCTCACATGTAAATATTTGTGTTATGGACGTGATAAGACTGGCTATTATGGAAACATTGTAGCTGCCTTTAGCAGCAATCCTCCTCTGAGGAGCACATCACATCCTGATAGTTGATTACAGATGATGCAAGTGTCTACAGATCTGTTTCCCTTTCTGGGTATATACTCACATATCCATCAGGACCAAGAGCTCTGTTGGGCACAGACACCCACTCCCCAAACAGAGTCATGTATCAATAGACTCTGATGCCACTATCAACATGATCAGGATATAATCAGATAGAGTAAGCCATCACCTACGAAGCGGCTATTACACATGGGCAGCAGTCTCCTACATCTTTCACTCCTACTGCAGATGTTACACTGGAGTTAAAGATGATATGCAACCTGTTTCATTACCCGTACTGTGCACTACTTTACATACAATATGTGCAAGCAGCTGTTAGGTTGGCAATGAAAGGTTAGGCTACACAAACCTGGTAGTTCAACCAGTGTGTCCCTACTTGCAATATCCACTTTATGTAGGTGTGCACATAGCCATTTGGCCCAGCCCTGTAACAAGGGTCACTAAACATTTGCATAACATGTACACATGCACAGCTGTTATTGCTTGCAAACAATAATAGAGAGGTCCAGCCCTGTAACAAGGGTCACTACACATTTGCATAACATGTACACATGCAAGGCTGTTATTGCTTGCAAACGATACTAGAGAGGTGGATATTACATGTGTTATGTGCATGGATAGTTACCTAGCTCTTCCAATTATCTTTGCTATCATGCTGCTAAACTGTCAGATGAATACAAGTGATATGGATCCTGTTACTGTGTGTTGTAATTGCCAATAGACATAACTACTGTTTGCATAACATAACAGAAATGCTATGTAGAATGGAATACAGATCTGCCTAAAATACTGTACATTACACAGTTATTGGCACAATATCCCACAATGCAAACCATATTTGCACAGTAAGCCCACCTTTGACATGTTCATCTTACTTATACACCCACACATATGTCAACTGTTACATTATATCGACATATACTATCCCCTGTTATAGCACATACTTGTTGGACCAACCCTGACACTCACAGTGGCTGGAAGCAAATTGGTGAGTTCCAAGCCCATATAATCCCTTGTGGTGTATGAGGAGTTTGCCTTGTGACCTACAGCAGTACACACATAGAATACTACAAGCATTACTACTGCTCAACAATACATCGCTACAAGATAGCTATTTCCACTATATGCATTGATTACACTGTAATTCTTACAGAACAGGTACTACATACACAGACATACTACATGTTATACATACCTTCTTAGTAATTGGAGGTGTTATTGACTAGTATAATACTCATTTTCAGTTTGTCTTTCAGTGTTTTGTACTGTTCTACAGGTAGATACAGTTGGTTTGAATGTGTGACAAGTCAACATTTTATAGTTATAGATCAGTAACGTGCTATCCCAATAACCATTGGTGTTCCTAAGTAGCTAATTACATGCACATCCACTGCGCCGCTACTGCCTTAGCCATGGCAACAGTAGAGTATAATTGAGTACTCCACTTGGACATTGTCCCTTTGCCTTACCTGTGAGGAATACAGCCTGGAAGTGTTGTTTGAAATCTATTGCAACAGCTGTATGGAGATGAACAGTAGTATATTGTGTGTAATGCCTAGAGGATTTGGTCTAAATGTGAGTACTGCTGTTATATTTCTGAACATTGCTACTTGTGCAGGGTTTGTCTGTACCTAATACTTCTGCATATGTTTCAGTCTGGCCAGGTTGTTTGACCAGCTCAAGGCTGCATAGCTATGCATATAATGTTAGGGGGTTTACAATGTGCTTACCAGACATATTTAGTTTGGTGTTACTGTGTATCATACTGTGCTGATAATCAGTACTCGGTAACACTTCCTGGTGTATGAACCTTTCAACCCTCTGAAACGGGATTAGTTCATACAAACCCTGTAAAATCAGCAGCTGTTCAATTGTATAACATCAACTATTTCACATAGGGCCATGTTAGTGTGTCTGTGTCCCGGTATGTTAAGGTTTCAGCAGATGTTGTACAGTAGTTGAATAATTGGTTATGGTATGACAGTATGTATTGATGTAATTATTTTGGGTGTGGGGGAGATGTTGGGTGTACATAGCAGATGCAGGTGTGTAGGAACCCCTTTTATACAACTTCTATATACATGTGGGTGTTCTTTCCCTTTGTGAACATCTATCCCTTAGCGGATTAATACTATGGTAATTGCAGGCTGATTCATTAAGGCACTGTTAAATGCTTCCTGTATAGCATGCAGGTACTGTTAGTCCTTGAATCCTTTTGGCAATACATCGGAATATAATAAAGTTTTGCTAAATGAAAGCTGTCTGTGTATTTCTGTCATGGATATTTGCAGTCATTGCAGTTGTGTTGGTGACTGTGTCCATAGAACATATTTGTAATAGTGTATTGGCATATACTCTTCATATGTTATGTTCATATTGTTTGGGGGGGGGCATACTGTGTGAATGCTATGGTCCATGTTATACTCAGATATGAACACTTTGGATGCTGTCTACACACATGTATGTATGTGTGTGTGTATATATATATATATATATATATATATATATATATATATATATATATATATGTGTATATGTATATATATATATATATATATATATATATATATATATATATATATATATATATATATTATATATGTGTATATGTATATAGATATAACATATACTATATATTATTGCATATGTTTATCTGTACCTCCATAGATGTGTAGAAGTTTTTAACCTATCTATATATCTACATATATATGTAGATCTGTATATATCGACATGTTTCTATGTATCTCTCTCTGTCTCTCCCTCTCTCTCTCTACATATATATATATATATATATATATATATATATATATATATATATATATATATGAGCATACACCTTTCATTGGGTACATGGCGTGTTGTCCTATTTCAACACATTCCTCCCTTTTGTGTTTTAACCTGTCTGCATACACATCTGCCATAGGTAAATCTCAGGTAGCTTAGTGGTAGGTTTCTCTGAGGATGGAGTACATGGTTGCAGGTTCTAATCCTGGAAGGTGTTATTATTTTACCTCTCAGAGTAGACACTGGTAGGGAAAGTGTGAATAATGTACATTTAAGCGGTTGTAGGCCGGTTTGCCCATGGTCTGCGCGATGTTAAGCAAAGGTTAAACCTGTGAAGCACTTCTCCATTTATCCATGTTTAAGTGCCGCTTACCATCACGCAAACCCATGCAAACCCGCTTACAACTGCTTAAAAGTGCTTTAATCCACCTGCATCCAACAGCACTTATTCTGGCCCTCAAAATAACTTAACAGCCCTTGCAGGTCTTGAATCCGGAACCATGAACACCACGGTCACTGACTTTACCACTAAGGCATCTGAGATATGTACAAACGTTATGGTGTTTAGATTATACATTTTACTACAGGCATTCCTCACTACTGAAAACAAATGTGACAGTCAGTTGGTGTATATATGTCTGATACATGTTAATGTTCATATGTTTGTGAAATTAGGTGTTGCAATGTGACATGACAGGGTATATTATGAATGAGAAGGGTTCTTGTTTTGTGTCCTTTTTATATTGTCGTCATACTCCATGTATACCCCTCCAGTTCACTTATTGAACATCTGACCCAGGCTCTCCTTAATGCATGATTTCATTATCCATTATTCCTCCCCCACCGCAATCTTCACATACACAACAACCATCCCTTCTATGATGAATTAGGTTAATATTAATAGTTATAATAGCAGAGCTGCATGTGTTTTGTGTACACTTCAATTCCTTTGGATTGCTTCTGTGTCACGAAGTGTGTTCATAGATGTTTATATATATGGCTATTGATGTAACTGTATATATATATATATATATATATATATATATATATATATATATATATATATATTATATATATCTTTATATTTATATCGATATGCAGACATTACTGACGTATATATATATATATATATATATATTTCATATTAATTTGTAACAGTAATGCATATGTAGACTTGTATGTGTTGGTTCACAAACTACAGTACAGTACAATGTATTGTACATATGTACACAAAGTGACTGTCCCATTTGTGGTCATTACAGTGGAATGTATATAGTATAAGGTGTAGTCTAAAGACCATGAAACATGTATACACCTCAGATGGCTTAGTGGTAAGTCCCAAGACTATAGTGTGCATGGTCCAGGGTTCAACACCTGTGATGCTTTAAAAATGTTTTTTTACTCCAGAATAAGGCTCATTTAAGCAGATGTAAGCATGTTTAAAAGTGTTTGTGAGACATAGCAGCGGTTAAACACAGTTAAACAAACTTTGTAATGTATAACCTGTGCGCTCAAACATGGCCACATCTGCTAACTACTCAGGATATATACATTTCAGTGAAGTAACATCTCACTATGTGCTTACATAACATTACAGTCTCTGTTGACTTTACTCTCCAGCACACGTGGGTTTATATGGGTGTTTCGAATGTTTATTATACAGATGATTACTGCCTATATATGCAAGCTGTGGTTAAGGTATACTTTTTAACACGATAAACATCCCTGACTTTATTGGGATGGGGACCTCGAATGCACAGATACTATGCAGATGCTGTAACCATTACACTATTGACATTAACGTTGCTTCTGCCTATTTCCTATTTAGATGATTTCTATGTGTAAGCTAGGCTAAGCAAAGGGCGGAGGCCCCCAAACCCACTGAGCTTCACTTACTCTTGAAATTTATTTTATTTTTTATTTTTTTTTATTTTACATTTGTTGACCGGGAGGATCCGACTGGATACATGTCCATTTTCAGCGGAGGCCCGGGGAGAAAAGCTCCAACACATATTACAAAAAAACATTTATATAACAGTGTAATAAAAAAATTATACATACAAAATTAGAACACTATAAGTTATTCAAACATGTTTATATAAGATGTAAGAAGATTAGGATAGTAAGGAAATGTAGGAGATTCAGGTGTTAAGGCTGTTTAGTCAAGCCTAGAGTAGACTAACCCGGGTTTAGACAATGTTAACTTCGCATTGAACCCAGGTGTGATTTTAGCTTAGTTTTGAATTGACTTAAAGTGGGGATGGAGGTAATATCATGGTGAAGTTTGTTCCAAATTTTCCCTGCAGCGTTGGTGAGAAGGGAGTCACCTGCAGAGTTATTAGTTTTGAATGTTTGGATTAGGAGACAGTTGGATGACCTCAATGGCCGTGGGTTGTTACAAAGGGGAAGCAGCATTTTGAGTGAAGGAGCATATTCGGGGTTGTATATAATTTTGTGGGTAAGGACTAGTAGGTTGTAAGAGATTAGGTTCGGTAGCTCAGTCCAGTTGAGCTTGGCTAAGTTGGTACAATGATGGGTCCTATATGGTGACCCAGTAACAAACCTAGCTATATGATTGTAGCAATTGGAGAGCTTGTTCATGACAGTTTTACTTATGTTGTGAAGTAAGGGGGATGAGTACAGGAGTGATGAGAGAAGGTGAGTCTGGGCGATGGCGATTTTAGCTTGGGGGGTCAAGAAGCTATTTATTCTATATAATGAGCCTAGCTTCTTATTAATGGTCTTAATCATTTGGTTTACGTGTATATCAAATTTTAGTTTGTTGTCTATGGTTACCCCTAGTAATTTTGTCGAAAGGTCTGGAGAAATTATGGTCCCATCCTTAGCTTGGATAGTAAAGTTGATGGAGCAGGACCTTTTAGTTGGTGGAAACAACAACATTTTAGTTTTTTTAGGATTAAGTATCAAGCGACGACTGGAGAGCCAGTTTTCTATTTTGCTGAATGTAGACTGGGTTAATAATTGTAACTCTGAAGGGGTTGTACCAGAGCATATTAACGTAGAGTCGCTCATATTGTATGCAATTCGCATTAGGAATAACTGTATGCACGGCTTTGATAAAGATGGAAAATAACAATGGCCCTAAAATAGATCCTTGGACTCCCAATGTATTGGGTAGTAATTTAGAGTTTGGTCTGCCATAAAACTGCTTGTTTTCTGCCAGATAGATAGGAACTAAACCATTGTACAGCACTGGTGTCCAGACCAAGTGAAGGCAATGTGTTGATTAGAAGTTTATGATCCACCATATCGAAGGCCTTCGACAGATCCAGAAATAGTGCAGATGAGATATTATTATTATTTCGATAGGTGTTTATGGTGTTAGAGAAGACAAGAAGGGCTGAGGTAGTACTATGGAGAGGTCTGAAACCATGTTGGGTATCAGCCAGTAGTTGGTTGACGACTAGATGTTGCATAAACTGTTTCTGAACACATTTTTCCATTATCTTTGCTAGAGGGGAAAGTATAGATATGGGCCTATAGTTAGAGAGATCTGTGGAAGAGCCTCCCTTGTGGAGAGGAATTACATAAGATATCTTCCAGATCTCGGGGATATTGGCCTCTGCTAAGGAGCGATTGATAAGGATTGACACTGGGTAGGCAATAGCCTCAGCTGTTTTTTGCAAATATTCAGCTGGGAGTTGATCAGCTGAGAGTGTGGTGGGTTTTAGTTTTTTGATTAATTTACAAATGAAAGATGTTGCTACAGGTTGAAAGGTAAATAGGGGAATATTTTTGAATGTGGGAGAGTCAGAGGTATGAGAGCTGGGTGGTAGTTGATTAGACAGAGATTGAATTGTCTCAGTGAAGAAGCGGTTAAAGCTATTAGAGACATCATCAGGGGATTTATCAATGAGTGTAGCAGGGACAGGGGTAGTAGTACACCAGGGTGAAGAAGTTGATTTAGTCCAGCCCAAAATTTTTGTGGACAGTTTTGGTGTTCAGTTTGCAATTTACAATAGTATTGTCTTTTATCTAGTAATATTAGCCTTTTAGTTTCATTCCTAAGTTGTCTATATTTACTTTGGTCCGGAGGGAGTTTAGTAGTACGCCAAACAGACCAAGCTTTATTTTTGAGATTAATTTTCTGCCTTGTTTCTTTTGAAAGCCAAGGAACATCTACATTTTTAGTTTTCTTTGAATGAATGGGAGCATGAAAGTTGAGAATTTCTAGGAATTTTTTGTTAAAGTATAGCACTGCTTCATCTAAGGGTAGATATTTTAGTATTGTCCAGTTACAGGAATTTAATTCTAGTTGAAATTTGGTTAAGTCAAATTTCTTTTTGTTTCTAACAGCTCTGAGAGTGGGTTGCTTAGGAATGGCTATCTTATGCTTAATTATGTAGGTAAGATGGTGGTCACTTAAGCTATCAGGGAGGGTACCAGATGCATAGTGATCAGGATGACTATTAATTAGCACCCAGTCAAGTATACTGTCTTTCTGGTTAGATTTCCCTAACCTGGTGGGAGTATTAATAATTTGCTTGAAAGAGTAGAGGTTAATATGTATAGAAGGAGCTGAAGGGGAACAGGTAGTCCAATCTATATTAAAGTCTCCAAGAACTAAGGTCTCTTGAGGGAAATGAGTTGATATCCAGTGAAGGGTGGTTTCGAGAGTATCTATGTTATTTCCTGGGGGAATATACATACAAATTATATAGATAAATTTATTGCTGTTAATCCGAAGCTTGGAAATAAGTATTTCTGCATTGTTAATTTGAGGTGGTTGCATAACATCAATAGACACAATTAGATCAGATTTATAGAG
Source organism: Protopterus annectens (assembly GCF_019279795.1). NCBI lineage: Eukaryota > Metazoa > Chordata > Ceratodontiformes > Protopteridae > Protopterus > Protopterus annectens. The sequence goes on from NC_056735.1 coordinate 1,800,641,455, forward strand.
TATGGCTACCCCACCTCCTTTCCTAGGGACTCGGTCTCATGTATATTGTAACCAGGGATTAGTATTTCATTGTCGGTAGTTGTGGGTTTTAACCAAGTTTCAGTTAGACACAGGATCTCTGGGGAAAGGTCTACTAGTATTGCATGAAGTTCATGTACCTTGTTGTTGATGCTTCTGATGTTCAGATGACAGGTAAGAAGAGAATTGGTAGGGCGGGCAGTAATAGGATTGGAACTAAGGTCAATGCAAGGAGAGGAATGCTGGTCAATGCTGGTAGGGCCAGGGTTGGGGTGTATATCCCCATGTGGAAGCAGATTAAGTCTAAGTTTGGAGATAAGTTTTAGGAATTTATCTAAAATTTTATAAGTTTGTTTCAGTTTGGGGCTTATATTTCTTTTTGAGGTAATTGGATAAGGTAGCAGCGAGCAGGAGGTTGCATCTTCCCAAGTACCATAAACATGATAATAGTTAGTGAATTTAATTCCAATAGTATTGGTCTCTGACGTAGAAGTAGAGAGCAATACCAGATTTTGGGTTTCATACAAGGTTGTGAAATAAGAGGTTAATAGCAATGGAAGAAGAAAGAAATACCACATGTCTAAGTACTTGTGGTAATAGGCCCTAGAAAATACTGTTACAGATGACAGAGGGAGAGAATGGATAGTTTATAGAATGAGAGGGAGGAGGAGAGGGTGGGAGTGGGTAGATACAAGGTTGGTGGAGTTTCCAGGGATTGGGTGAGGAATTGTTTGGTAAACAGAGGTGATTGGACCTATTGCTAGAGGGAGTGGTTTTATGGCTATAAATGTAGAGGTAGTGGGGGCGGGTGGGAATTGGGGGCAGGGAGGGGAGCGAAGAGAGCCCGAGCGTAGCGAGGGCGAACGTAGCGGGGCTAAATACTCAGCTGGATAAATAGCCGTTTTTCTGAGATACTCAGCAGGATATACAGTCTTTGTCTGTGTTTTATTTTTATTTTCAGGCACCAATTTTTGAATCAGTTGCCCGTGCCCAATATTAGTTTTAGGTGAAATTCTGGTAGGAAAGACCTGAAAACTAAAGTATCCTTGGATCCTATAAGGCAGAGTTCAGTTAAAGGTAATCGGTACTTTTTTAACCACCTGTATTTTAAACAGTACAAAGCAGCGTACTCGCTCCGATTTCTGTCAGGGGTTTAATGTTTCCTCTCAAACAAGGGAGCATGTGGGGGCTACGAATCAAGGGAGCCACCTAGGATAAAAAGAGGGAGGCCAGGAACAAGAGTTAGAAAGCAGTGAAGAAAACAATAAATATAATCTTTTCACGCAGAATATAGGTAAATATACCACCATACCAGAACCAGAGGCTAACTGGACAATAAACAATTGATTCTAACTCAAACTTAAAGTCGCTAACAAATATTCATCAGGTAAAGAATGTAGCTATAATACTAGCGATAATTTGTTAATCATGTAAAATATTGCAACAGGTTCATAGCGTAACTATCGCTGTAGTGACATTCAGTCAATGCATTCAAGGAGTCACCAAATACATATGCCTTTTCCAGGTAAGATGTACAAAATAAACAGCAATAACGAAATTTAGTTACATAGAAACAAAGAAGACATACCACTTTGGATGGGAATGCTACCTTTAGGATCCAGGTATTCCTATGGTTTTAGAAATAACAACATATAACAAATGTAATGTGGGACAATAAATTATAGGTTCATAGGTTCATAGGTTCATACTAGGCTATCTGCCCGAGGGCATTTACAAGCCTAGCCCATAGTTTTGTGGCTTACGCCACCCCTTTAGTATGGGGAACTATACCCATTATTTTGCTGTGCCTCTCTCGAGCAGTGACACTGAGGTAATCCCTGGGGTATATCTGCGATCTCCCATCCATTGGTCAAGATTTCTCTTGAACAAGGCCAGCGAGGTGCTCTGCCTCACATATACTGGGATTTTATTCCACAGCATAGGGAGTCTTTGGGTGATGAATCTATTCCTTCAGCACGCCCTATTAATAGCCGTGACGAGGTTTAAGTCTCCGCCTTGTGACTCTGACGGATCTAGATTTTTGAGGTGAAGCATATTCATCAAATCTGGGTTTGACATGGCCTTGTATGTTAGGCAAAGGTCACCGCTGAGGAAGCGGTGAGCGACTGAATAGAGCTGGAGTTCTTTCAGTCGGGCAGCATAGGACAGATGTTTGAGACCCTTTAGCCTTTTGGTGAGGAACTTTTGTGGCCTCTCCAGCTGCTGCAAGTGTCGGGTCAGATACATTCCGAATGGGGCATTGTACTCAATCATTGGTCTGATGAGTGATGAGTATAGGGAGACTATGACCTCCCTTGATCTAGATGAGAATCCCTTCATGATAAGGTGGGCAATGTAGAAGGTCTTCCTAACTACTTTAGCTACATGGGCCGAATGACAGACTACTATCAACCTGGGTCCCCAGGTCCCTGATAACTTCTTCTGTGCTCAGTGGATTGCCACCTATTTGGTAGCTAGGGTAACCTTGTTTTTCCCGAAGGGTATGACTATGCATTTTTGGCATTTAACTTTAGGCCATGGCTCTGGCACCAGTTATCCATTTCTGTGAGACCCTTCTGAAGGATATCTGTGTCAGATGTGTTTTCTACTATGGCCCAGTTTGCAGTCATCTGCAAACTTTGTCAGCCATAACCCTCCTGTGTTTGCTTGTACTTCGGAAAAGTAGATGCCAAACAAGAGTGGGCCCAGGACTGAGCCCTGTGGTACACCACTTGTGACAGGCTTTGAGTCTGACATGGCGCCAGCAACTCTGACCCTGTGGGTTCTGTCACTCAGCCAGTTTGCAACCCATCTTGTGATGTATGGGTTAACATTTAAGCTGATGAGTTTTTCAATGATACCCGAGTGGGGTATTGTATCAAGGCCTTCGCCAGATCGAGGTAGGCTGTATGGACTGCCTTTCCTCATCAATGGCTTTGGTGACTGTTTCAAAAGTCAACCAAGTTTAGAAGGCATGATCTGCCTTTGACAAAGCCAAACTGGGATGGATCCAAAGTCTGCAAATTCCTATGTCTTTATTTATGAGGTCCATTATGATCCTCTCCATGGCTTTGCAGATAAGGCTTGTCAAGCTAATGGGCGGTAATTTCCAGGGTCGGTGGAGGCACCGCTTTGTGAAGTGGGACCACAGTTGCAGTGTGCCACTCCTGGGTACATATCCAGAGGTAAGACTATGATTAAACAGCTGTCCTAGCTGTGGGTTTAATTCCTCATTGAGTTTGTGGAGCACACAGCCGGGACACCATCAGGTCCCATGGATGCTGTGTTTTTGCTTTGGAGAGCAGTTCTCACTTGGGCGTTGGAGATGTTTGGGGGCTGCAATCGCTTGGTATAGATATCTCTCCTTTTGGGGGAGGGGAGAAGTTTGCACTGAACCTGTCAGCCAGTATGTTGGCAATGTCTGTAGGATCAGTAATCTTCACATCATTTTGAACTAGTTCTGAGCATATCTGGGAGTTTCCTCCCAGGTTTCTAACATAGCTAAAGAAGGCCTTATGATTGTCTTTTGAGTCTTTAGCTATTTTTCTCTCAAAATTTGCTTTGGATGATTTTATGAGAGCTCTTAGTTTTTTACTTATAGTGATCAAGGGTGTCTTACCTTTTAAGGATTTTGCTCTATCTTGTAGTAGCTTCCTCCTTTTGTTGTAGAGTTTGTTTATGGCTGGGGTCCACCAGACTGGACGCTTGCCTTTGGTACAAAGAGTCTTTGTTTTGCTTGGGATTGCCTTATCCATGCAGTCCTGCAGGTGCTGGTAGAAGGCATTTGTAAGTGATTCAGCGGCTTGAGTACTGTTTTCGCCGCTCGGGGCCTTAAAGGAGACCACACTAGTCTTTAGAAGTGTGAAGTCGGCTTCGAGAAGTTCTTTACTGTGGTCTTTTTTATTTCAGGTGGGGGTGGAATGAGGACCTCCAGCAAGATTAGTTTGTGATCTGATCTCACCAGTGAGGGGTATACTTCCAGTGTTGAACATTGTGCTCCCATGTTCGTGATGATGAGATCAAGTATGTTTTCTCCTCTTGTGGGGATGGCATTTGAGTTTATGAATTCCAGGAACTTTTGGGCTAGGGTGTTTGGGCTTGAGTAGTGTTCCCAGTCTATATTAGGGTAATTGAAGTCACCTAGTATGATGGTGTTTGGTGATACATTTATCCCCTCTAGTGTTTTCAGGAAGGCCATGTGAGGTTCCTGAGTTTGTGAGGGTGGCCTATAACATGCTACAATTTGCAGAGCAGTCTTGCCTATGGTTAATTGCACCTGGATGGTCTCCAATGCATCGTGGGTTGCCACCAGTCTTGAGGTGTGGGTGTCCTTGATGAATATGGATACCCCCCCTCCTTTCTTGGTATTGTCTGGATTTTGGGGCCAGAACGCATGATAAGAGGTAAAACCTGATAGTGCTGGGGTGCTCTCAGGAGCCTTGAACCAGGTTTCTGTCACTGCACAGACATCGATGTTCTCCATACTGAGAAGGGCCTCGAGTGCGTGCATTTTGAGATTTAGACTTCTGGCATTGAGCAGCATTACCCTTAGTTTTTTTCCTTTTTTGTGTTCTAGGGTGGTAGGTTTAGAATTTGAGCCATGCCTAAAAAAGGCACTATGGGGGTGGCAAGAGCCTTTGCCAATATCCGGAATCCCAGGGGTGACAGGTGCAAGCCGTCGCTTGCGAAGCAGCGTGGCTTGTCCAGCATGTCATCCCAGGCAGACAGACATTGGATCCCCTTTGAATGACACCAGAGTTTAAGCCAATTGTTAAAGCTGATCATCTTATCTCTGTATTGTGGCATCATTCTTGGTGAAGGTAGGATACTGCTCAAGGTCAGGGTCATACCTGCCTGGGCTACATAATCAGAGAGCTCCTCAATGTCTCTTTTCATGTAGTCCAGGAGGTGCGTCTCAGGTCGTTTACACCAGCGTGGACAATGACTGAGTCGTATTTGTACCTGCTGTTGAGAGACCTGAGTGCTTGCATTATGTGGCGGATTCTAGCACCACAGGCAGCTTACTGTGACCTTCTCCTTACTCAGTCTGGTGAGTGGGACGTCAGTGTGTCTGACTATGGAGTCACCAATGACTAGTGTGTCTGGCATTGTGTTTGGCCTTAAGGGCTGTGACTGTTTGACACTCTGACTGTGAGGTCTATGTGTTGCAGGTGTTGTGTTCTGAGGTGGTGGTTGTTTGGGTGTCTGCTTTGGTGGCCTCTGCTGTTTTGGTAGATTTTTGATCAGACCCGCCGAGTATGTCTTTGTGTGTTTATGTGTATGATTTGAGGTTGTGATGGTACTATGTGAGACTGGGTCTATAGTGTGTGTGGTAACCTTCTCCTCCTGACTGGTCTTGCCAGTCCTATGTTGAGAGAGCTCAGCCTCCAGTTTGGCCGTATAGTTGCATCTCTCGCATGTATTTGTGTTTTGTGGGAGGAGGAGAGGGTTGTCTGTGTACATGAGGCAATTGTAACATTGCCTCAATATTCCCAGGTTCACCAGCTGAGCAGGAGAGGCCACTAGCAACTGATCCCTCGACATGCTAGAAGGACTAGACAAAAAAACTTTAAAAGAGATTTCTAACTACATTAGGCATAGTCCCTCACTGACACACTTCAAGGGAAACCTTGTTGTGTGAATGGGTAACAGAATATACACCCCTGGGATCATGTGTCCCAGAACCATACAGCCAGGGGGTGGGTGAGCCCGTCCAGTTTGATAGCTGCGACCTGTTGGGGAAATTGAATGGTGTTGAATTGTCACATTAGCATGCCCTCTTTAGATCAGTAAATGCCCCTATCACCCTCCACCACCCCAGTCTTCAACAGCTTCTGGAAACTCTGCCTGGAATTGCTTCATTGGCTATGCTTGACAGAGGCTCAGTTACTTCATCAATGGTGCAGAGAAAGCCAACACACTGTAGCTATGCTTCTAATTGTCCTTGGGCAGATAGGTAGTAGGCTATCTGTGAACTTCTAAAGTGCAGGCCATCACAGCCATAATATGTGAATAAACAGACTTTCAGATCACAATATACAGTGAAAAATCACCATGTAGTCAGGAAACAGTTAAGTACAGCAAGAACATACAGAACACTGATACTTAATCACTCAAAAAGCCTATCTTGGAAGCTAGAAGACTTCATAGGTTCATAGGTTCATAGGTTTATACTAGGCTATCTGCCCGAGGGCATTTTTATGCTCTGCCTCCATATCGCTTTTTACTTACGCCACCCCCTTAGTATGGGGGAACTATTATTTTGTATTTTGCTGCTCTGCTGTGTAGGTAGTGGGTACTGAGGTAATCCTCGGGTATAATCTTCCTCCCATCCATTGTCAAGATTTCTCTTTGAACAGCCCCAAGTGCTCTGCCTCTGGCCTGTACCGGGATTTTGTTCCACAGCATAGTCTTTGGGTAATGAATCTAATCTCCCAGCAGCACGTTTCCTAATAAGCCGTTCTCCGAGGTTTAAGTCTCCGCGATCTTGATTTGATGGATCTAGATTTTTTTTGAGGTGAGATATGGCATTGGAATCTGGCTCCTGACATGGCCTATGGCAAGGTAGGCTCTTGAGCAAGTCTGCGAGTCACTGAATAGAGCTGAGTTCTTTCTAGTCGGCAGCATAGACAGATTTTTGAGACCCTTTATCCTTTTGGAGGAACTTTTGTGGGCCCTCTCCAGCTGCTGGTGGGTGTGGTCAGAGATACATCAAATGGGTAATTGCACTAATCATTTGGTCTGATGAGTGATGAGTAGCGGAGACTCCTTGATGATGATTTGAGATGAGATGAGAAGTCTGATAAGGTGGGCAATGTGAATTCCTAACTAACTACTTTAGCTACATGTGGGGTGCGACTTAATACTATTATACCTTGGGTCCTGATAACTGGTCCTGATAACTTCTTCTGTGCCAGTGGATTGCCACACTTTTTATTTTGTTTTTCTGTTGTTTTTCCCAAAGGGTTTGACTCATTTTATTTTTTTGGTGGCTGCAGGCCGCTCTGCACCAGTTATCCGCTTCATTCTGATTCGCTTCTGATGTTCTTCTGTGTGAGTGTAAATTTTAATACGCCATCTGATCATTGCAGTCATCTGCAGTCAGCCATAACCTAACTGTACTGTTGTACTTGTGATTTTGAAAAAGAACAAGAGTGGAAAGGGGCTGAGGACTAGTCTCTGACCACCACCACCAGGTTTTGAGTCTGTCTGACATGGCGCTCTCTTGACTGACCCTGTGGTCTGCAAGCCAGTTTGCAACCCTTCTGTGTGTGATGTATGTATGTAATTTTGTAATGAGTTTTTTTTGAGTTTTTTAGTGGGGTATGGTATTGTAGAAGGCCTTAGCCAGGATCGAGGTAGGCTGTATGGACTGCCTTTCCTCGAGCACTGGCTGGGTTGACTGTTTGAACCAAAGAACCAAATAGCCAAACTGTTGGATCGAAAGCAAAAAAAAAAAAAAATGTTGGATCAAAGTTCCACAATCTTTATTTCTTATTTCTTCCATTGGGGTCCATCTGATCCTCGGCCATGCAGATAAGGCAGCTTGCTTTGGTGGCTAATGGGAGGTAAGGTGCGGTGGTGCCTTTGTGAAGTGGGACCACAGTTGGAGTTAATCAGCCCACTGGGTAATGAGTCATCAGAGGTAAGATTTTTGATTAAACATCCGGCTCCTTGTGGGGTTTTAATTCGGGAGGAGTTACAGAGCCGGGGCACCCATCAGTCCCATGGATGCTGTGTGTTTTTGCTTTGAGCAGCAGTCATGGAGACTTGGTGCGGTTGTTTGGGAGAGAGCAATCATTTGGTATTCTGGTTGGAGGAGGAGGGGGGGGAAGTTTGCACTGAACCTGTCAGTGTCTGTATGGGGAGTCTGTAGTCTGTCAGAATCACATCATTTCATTTTTTGAACTAGTTCTGCTGCTTTTCTGGTTTTCTCCTAGGTGTTCTTCATAGCTAAAGAAGCTTTTTGAGGATTTGTGTCTGAGTCTTTAGCTTTTTTTCTCGAAATTGCTTTGGATGATTTTTATTTTATTTCAGTTTTTTTTTTTTTTTACCTTTGAGATTCTTACCTTTTCTTTTAAGGATTTTTTGTGTTCTTTAGTAGTGCTTCCTCCTTTTATTGTAGTTTTTGTTTCTTGTAGCTTGACCCCTTGCCTTTTGTATTTGTTGTACTTATTTTCAGGGTTTTGTTGTTTGTTGCCTTTTGCCTGCCAAGAGAGTTTTTGTTTTGTTTGGGATTGCCTTATCCTGCTTGGAGTACTGCTTTCACCATTTCCACCAGGAAGGAGACCACACTAGTCTTCAGTTTTGGAAGTATAGCTTCTTTTAAGTTCTTTACACTGGTCTTTTTTTTTAAGTGTGGTGGGTGGGATGAGACTTATTAGAGATTGTTATTGATCTGATGATGGATGGTGAGGGGAGGGACCTTGAACATTGTGTCTCATTGTTCCAGTGAGGAGGATATGTTCGAGATACTATATTCCCTATGTTTTGGATGATGACTGTTTGTTGGTTTCCATGGTATGAGATTTATTTCTAGGGGTTTTTTTTGAGGGTAGTTTTGTGTCTGCTAGTGGTAGATGTCAGTCTTTTAGGGCTTGAGTAGTGTAGTAGTACATAGTATGATGGTGTTTGGTATCCTATTTATCCCCTCTAGTGTTTTCAGGTGGGCCTGTTGAGGGCTCAGGTTTGTGTAGCAGTTCCCCAGTGCTGTTCCTTCTGACAGCACCTGGTGCGGTGCACTTGGTATACGGACGGTTCACCTTGGCATCTCCCTTTGTTAAATGGTCGGTGTCTCCTTCTTGAGTATGGATACCTGGATACCCCTCCTTTCTTGGTCCTGTTTTTAAATGTGGATAGATCTGCATGGCCTGTGGTACCTGAACCCTGAGCTTGAACCCAGTTGGCTCTGGGGCTCCTCTACAATGATTGACAGCATTGGCATTCTCACAGAGTTTTGAGATGTGAGTTGAGATTTAAAGGCATTAGCTTTATTCCATGTTCTTTGCATTGAGCAGGTTTTTTCTTTTTTTTTCCTCTTGTGTTCTATTTGGTGGTGAGTAGGTTGGTCCAAAATGGCTAGTAAAATTGCTCCCAGGGTGCCAGGATAGGGCCGAATCCAGGCCATCCAGGGGCAAGCCGCCAGTGTGTCATCCACTAAAGCAGCCCACATGCATGAGTGGTGTCCCAGGCAGACAGATACTGGATCCCTTTGATGACAGTTTCAAGTGGTTGGTTTTGAGTGTGTTAAATATCGATCATATCTGCTCTGTGTGGCATCACTCTTGGTGAAGGTAGATACTGCTGAAGGTCAGGCTCAGCCTAGCACCAGGGCAATACCAGAGATGTCCTCCACATGCTTCTTTTCTGTAGTGTTTGAGGGTACTGCTCAGCACGGAATTACCAGCAGTACCTGAGTGAGATTCCTGCTGAGTTGAGCTGGCTGGAGCTACGTGGGTTGGTGGCGCTACCCCCGACAGGCTAGTTCCTGGCTCCTCTGCCTTATCAGGTCTGATGAGTGTGGACAGTGGTGTGTCTGACATCAGTGTGTCTGACTATGTGTGTCTGTGATGGAGTGGTTGTGACTGTTTGACTGCTCTGTGCTTTGGGTGGCTTGTGAGGGTCTGTGCTGTGTGAGGTGGTGTGTTTTGAGGTGTGTTGTGTTGTGGTGGTGTATGTTGTGGGTGTGTGTTGGTCTGTCGGTTGGAGGTGCCTGTGCAGTAGATTGTAATGTTGAACTTGTATAAGTTTAAGGCTTTCTATTGCTTACCAGTAGGTTACCTATGGGAGAGATGAGAAACAAGCACAGATGGGAAACATGCATGCAACAATACCATACCGGCTTATGTGTCAGCCTTAGGCTTTGGAATACTGGCCAAGGCTATTGGCGCCCCTATGGTGTCTTTTTTAGGAGAGTGTCAAAGGTGAATATCAGCTCCGTAATCAGCACAATAGCAGAATCAATGAAGGTTATGCTACTCAACACCAGGGTTTGTGATCACAACACGCATGCACTCACAGCACTCCTCAGGATGGACAACGTCAACATCTGTGCAGTAACTTAGACCTGTCTTAAGGCTCCTGAGAGCACACCAGCACTACTAGACTACAACCCATACCACACATTTCGGCCACAGAACATGGACTGACACAGACATAAGGGGGTATATCCATATTCATCAGGGATACCTACACCTCCAGGTTAGTGGGGCAGCATGATACCTCTGAGATCATCCATGTGCAGCTAACATCAGCCACAACTGCAATGTAAACTGTGGCCTGCTACAGATTACCCTCCATGACCCAGGACCACCACGCCACCTACCTGGAGACAGTGGAGAACATGACAGTCCTACTGCACACTCTGTCATTGGTCAATGTCAACTACCCTTACATTAACTGGGAAACTTACTCAAGTACTCACTTCCAGGCCCAGTGCTTCCTGGAATTTATCACTTCATATGCCCTGTATCAGGTGGTAACCTCTTTAAGGAGGGGTGGAAACATACTAGAAGTGGTCATCACCAACATGGGCAACAGGTGCACCACAGCAGAGGTTAACCGGTCACTGGTTAGATCTGACCAGGAACTATTCACTGTTTCCACACCCAAACACAGAACCACAGTGTATACCTTTCCTACAGCTAAATTTACACTACTAGAGACAGAGGTGGGGGGTTTCGCAGCCCCCACACTAAGGGGAAACACTGCTCAAGATACAGACAGATTTACAAATGCAATCTATAAGCAGCTACACGGATGTATGGATCATGCCATCACTGGTAAACCATGACTCACTCCTCCTAGACAAAGACACCAGTCTGGTGGACCCCTGCAATAATCAGGCTATACTACAAGTAGGACAGTGTTCAACACAAACAGCAAATCCCACGAAGGGCAGACATCTGTGACCACTATTAGTATGATACATTGGTCCCTCATGAAATCATCCAAGGCTAACTTCAACAGGAAAATATGCAAGGATTCGAAAGATAACCACAAAGCTTTCTTTGGCTATGTCTAGGATCTAAGTGGTGACACACAGATGTGCACTGTGCCGGTGACATATAGCACAAAATATGCTGACCCTACTGATATCACCAACATCCTTGCAGATACATTCAGTGCATACGTCACCCCTTAAAGAGCCCACAACACTACCCGAAAGGGACAGCATCCCACACATCAGAGATACACAGGTGGAAATGGCCCTCTCTAACAGCAGAACACAGTGTCAATGGAGGCAGATGTTGTCCCAGACTGCATCTTGCAAACAGTACAAGGCAACCTGACCCCCTATCTAACTAAGCTTTTCAACCTCAGCCTCTTCACAGGCTACATGCCCATACAATGGCGCATGGCAATGGTTATTCCACTCCACCAAGGTGGAATCACAACTGACCATGGTAACTACCACCCCATAAGCCTGACTAAGCAATGGTATGGAGCACATCCTCATGGCACTCATTAACAAAGACATTGGTAACCTCCAAACATGTGACCCAACCCAGGTCAGCTTGGTTGAGTGCAGTTCATGCCTACTGAACCTGTTTGATGTCTTACATACAGTTACCAAGACATTAGATGAGGGGAGAGATGGTTCACACATACTACCTGGACCTCGCCAAGGCTTTTGACACCATGCCCCACTCAGGTATTATTGATAAGCACACCAGCCTGTACATACACCCATACATCACAGGTTGGGTTGCCAACGGGCTTTCACACAGAACCCACATGGTACGACTAGTGGTTTCCAGGTCCAACTCTCGAACAGTCACGACTGGTGTCCCACAGGAGTCAGTCCTGGGAGCCCTACTGTTTGGCAAATACTTCTCAGAGGTACAGGCAAACACAGGTGGACTATGGCAGACCATGTTTGGCAATGACTGTGAACTGGAAGCCATGATTGATAGTCCAGCTGACACAGACATCCCTCAAGGGGCCTCACAGAGACCGACACACAGTGTCAAAGTCATGGCCTCCAGCTAAGTGCCACTAACTGCATGGTCATTTCATTGTGGAATATTAATCACCCACATATTAACACATAAGTGGCAGCCACTTTAATAAGGATGAGGTAATGGAGTATCTGAGGACTAAGGTAGATAGTGATCTCTCCTTTGACAATCATATCTCCAAAGTAGTTAGGACATCCTTCTATGTAGGCCATCTGATTACTAAAGGTTTCCCATCTAGACATACTGGGGATATAGTGCCCGTTTACTCATCACTCATCAGTCCCATCATCATAGGGTATAATAAACCATTTGGGATGTACCTCAAAAGACACTTCCAACAGCTGGAAGGTCCACGAATGTACCTCGCCAAGGAGATTACTGGCCTCAAACATATGCCCTATGCAGCCAGACTGAATAAACTCCTGCTTTACTCATTGGCATCTCATTTATCCCAAGATGATCTCTGCTGGCCAACACAGCCATGTCAAACTCAGGCTTAATGGATATGCTCCACCTATGGGAATCCATGTCAGTGAGCCACACACTGTAGTGAGCTGAACCTTGCCACAACAATAACTGGAAGATGCTGGAGGGACGGATTCCAGTTACAGACACTTCCCATACTTTGGTACAGCATCCCTAACTACATTATACAGAACCCCTCAGTAACACTCTTCAATAGAAATCTTGATGAGTGGATGGGGAACAATAGATACACCCCAGGGATCCTGCCATTGGCTCTGCTCCACAGAGGAACAATTAATGAATCAATGGGGTGGCAAAAGCTGACACATTTTGGCTAGGCTTATGAATGGCCTCTGGCAGTTGGCCAAGTACCTACCTATGAACCTATACATACAGTATCAGCACATGCTGATAGCTTAATTTACTGTTCAGGTGTTGACCTACCTTGTGCCAATGGCAGTTGTGTGTGCAATAGTTGAGGGCTGCCTGTGTTGGATGCACACAGTAGACTGCCTATACATGACAATTTACAGGTAGTCTTGTGTGTTTGCCATCCATTTTTACTGTATGTGCAGGTGGAGAAAGGTGTCAGTCCCTAGGTGCCTACACTGTCAGTGTGTGTGCTATATGTTCCCTCCTTGCCAAGGCATTGGCATACTGAGCATGCCTCTGTCTTCCTACTGGGACTGGCTCAGGGTATTCGTGGTCTGAGTACCTCTGTGCCTGTGGGGGCCTTAGCAATTGTGGTGGGCTGTGCGGGACTTCACCATTCTGTCCCTGCTGCAGCTGTTTCTGCAGGATCATATTTGTGTAGCATGGCACATACTATGACGATATGGGCACATGTGCTTGGAGAGTACTGCAAGGCTCCACCAGATATGTCCAAGCAACTGAACAGTGACTTCAGCATCCCAAACACATGCTCTATGATGATTCTGGTTTGTGCGTGTGCCTCATTATGGCATTCCTGCATGGGTGTGTGCGCATTTCTGATGGGATTCATCATCCACGGTTCCAGTGCATAGCCAGTATCCCCCACAAGGTGGCCATTTGAGATGTCCCCCCTGCCAAATACATGATACAGCTGTGAGACATGCCAGATTTGGGAGTTGTGATAGCTTCCAGGGCTGCCAGCACACACATCCATGATAATGCCCTGGGCATTGCACATGACCTGGCAGTTGATGGAAGGGTATCCCTTGTGGATTATGTAGCACCTACCCTGCTCACCTGCTGGTGACTTGATGTGTATGTGCATGCAGTCTATTGTACCCAGTACCTCCGGGTATTCTGCCACATGGTGGAAGAGACACATATTGCTGGCCAACTCCTCCTGCATTCAGGGGAACTAAATGTGCTCATTGGTATGTGTTAACATGGCATCCAGGAACTGGTGTAGTACCCTGGATGCTGATGCCTGTGAGATACCCATGATATCCCCAGTTGGTCTTTGAAAGGTACCTCTAGCTAGTATTCTCAGGCTTACACATACCTTCAAATCCACTGGGATGGGTTCCTCTCTGTTTGTTCTGGCTCTGAGGTGTGGCCGGCACAGCTCTACAAGTTGCTGTAGGATGTCCCTGTCCACCCTGTAATGCTCTACATAATGCTCTACTATCTCCAGATCATGTAGCCCCTGGTAGGTTACCCTGGGTCTGAACACTCTCCTCCTCCTCTGGTGCCTGAGGTGGTCGTGTGCATCATCCTCCACACCACCTTCAGTCTCCAAAACATGCTGGTGGATCAAAGCTGTGGCAGCCCCTAACATGTACATACTAAAAGTTCCCCATCTGTATACACCACTGGTGCAGAGTGTATGGGAATACACAAATGTGTGTGAGGTGCTTTCACACTTTATATTATTGTGCTATAGATGCTGCTGATGTCATTGGGTGTGTATGAACTATTCTAGCTGCAGAGTATCTTAATTATGGGTTTTACAATGAGTACTGCAAGTGTGGGGCCTTTACTGTGGAGATATGCTTGCCTGCCTTGATTAATCTGTTGACCTTTAATTCCCTTTTAAACTTGTTTCCCCTCCCATTATTAGGCATGCATCCACCTGCCGTCTTTCTTGTTTTGTACTTTCCCTACCCAGTCATGGCAATATGTGTCTTGTAGCTGATATACTGCAAATCAGCTTTGTTCTGTTTTAACACTATACTGTTTAGTTTGCAGTATAGCCCCACCCCTTTCCTGTTCTGCAGTAGCTGCTTGCAGCCTTGTTAGCTGTTGTCAATGGCCCACTGTAGGCTCCTAGGTGTTAATTAGTCATTTGTACTCCAATTTCCCTGCTGCAGTATTTCCTTATTTCTTTCCTATATCCTTCCAGTTTCAGCTGCAGTGCACGCCGCATATACCCATTTACCAGGTTTACGCGAGTTTTCATCTCCATTCACATGCATACTCAGTTACCTTGTGTACTCTCAGCTAAGCAAAGCTATAGCCAGTTCAACACACCCCTTTACTGCAGCTTTGCCTAGCTAGGGGCAAACTTTTTTAGCAATGCTCCAATGTGCCTACAGCAATGGCGTCACACCCCTCTCTTGATGTTATCTTTATCTCAAGGGCACACCTCAGTGTTATAACGCTACACTGTGAGGTGCATCCTTACACCAGCGGGGAATCTGTGATTCACTATTACTCCTCTCATTTGCATTTCCTAGCTACCACGCATAACACTGTCACAGCCCCTAAGCAACCCTTGCGCCATAGTATGGTGTAGCATGCCTGCCATTGACAATTATGGGAAAATCATGATATGTGTTACATTGCAGTTTTATTCTATATTTTTATATCTTCCTTGCAATCCCCTTTGCGTACCGTTGGCCTGTGCTTCCACGTCACGATAGTGCGACTATATATATTAAATGTTAATTTTATATTTTGTACATTTTTTTATGCCAGTGGCTATGTAGTTAGCCATTGGCATATATTAACAATATAATACATGTGTTTGGTCAGCTGTCATGGCTCTGATTTTATCTTTGCAAAAATGTAAACCGTTTTCTATGGTTTACATTTCTGCATGCTTACACTACACCTGCACCACTTCCTGGATCACCACATACCTTCATTTGCATGCTACACTGCTGCACATGGGGTAATTAGCATACAGAGCCTGGGAACTGTGTCGGCGTAGTGTACGCAGGTAGTGCACATGTGAACAGCTCATACCTGGATCGCTCGGTGACCATATTTGATGTTGGAATGCCAACGCTATGCCTGTACCTGACGCAAGCTTTATGAATCCTGAGGCCTAACTTTTAATTTAATTTGTTTATTTGTTAACCAGGAAAGTCCGACTTGGAATGAGCTAATTTTCAGCGGAGGCCCAGAGAGAAACACTCCAGATACATATCTTTATAACATGGGAGGAAACCAGACCACCTAGAAGAAACCCACACGAATGCAGGGAAGTCATGCAGACTCCACACAGAAGGCACCCAGCCGAGATTCGAACCAGAGAACCTCCAATGCTAACTGCTGCACCACTGCACCATCCAATTAGTTATAGTAGTGCTACACAGAGACAAAGCTTTAGCTTTTTAGCAAAATGGGGAAACTCTTTCATCTGTGAAACCATGTAGGGAATTTCATTTTATGAACAAGTATGAGTGAATTAATATGACTTAATGACAGGCTATTTAAGTGACATCACAGCTGTGGTTATGTTTCCACTTAGAAAGGAGTTGACTTTTGAGTATTATCCTTAAGGCTTGGTAGAATGAGATTTGCTCTGGGGAGGATAGACTTGGAGACAACACAGGAGCAAGTGGGGCTACCATGACAATTGTGGGGAAAGGGAGACTAACGAGGTGTGAATTTGTGGAGTAAACACATTCCCTGGGATTCAGTAAACTCTGTGTAGCCTTTGCAAGAAGCCTACCGGAGTTTACATATGTGTGCGCGGTGATGCAGGGTGAGCAGCAACGCTAATTACATACTCATGCAGAACACCTTGTTTAAATGTAAACAAGTGTGTTTTCATGGCTGACAACAGTCTTGCTGGCCAGAAAACTATGTAAAGCAACATGGATAGTAAACCTGTTTACATCAGAGCACAGTCGGTTAGCACCAAATTCCACAATGATCACCAGGATTAAATGTATAGTTCTCATAGCTCTGAACCTCTTAGTGCAAGAAATCTGGACAAAGCCCAACATAATGGGGAGACAAAGACCCAGAAATAGGGACAGATTTTACATATTTCCTCTTTTAAACTTAGAAATGTACTAGAATAACAAGGTTTGGGTTGAGATACATTTTCTGAAGGATTTGAAGTCTGAAGCTCAAATGTATGTAATTATTATAGTGACATTAGTCTTGAGATAATCCCAGTGATATTGCAAAGAACCACAAATTTTATAAGGAACAGACAAAAACATATAAGACAAAAATCTGGACATTCTGTGAAAATCTGGACAGTTGAGAGGTGTCGTAGTTATGTATATGATCCAAACACAGTACAGGACAGTATATACAGTGTAGAGCATTGTGAAATCCCATTCCTGGCATTCTGTACCGAAGTTGTGTAAATGATCTGTAAGGGTACATGGACTGCCATGTAAAATAAACACTCAGGGGAAGTGCGCATTTTGAATAGGAATGCACAGATGAATTGTAGGAATGAACACAGGGAAAGAGGACAGGTGAAACAACCTAATGTACATCAGATGAGGGCATGTCAATGGAAGACAACTGTAGCAGCTACACCAATCACATATCAATATGGTGCAGTATTTGTAATGCTACATCATGTCTGTTACATCTGGTAGATGTCATTGAGGGCATACATGACAACAACACTATCATCCTTGTAAACTTGACAAGTCCAAGGCATTTGACAGAAATAAACACTGAGTTATTCACTCAACACTGTCAGATGTGGCCATAAGCATTTATATCACCAAGTGGGGAGACCACCGCACCACATATGTGGCAATGTGTGAAGCAACCTATATCTCAAGTCCAGTGATCAGGTCTGTACATCAGGGCTGTCTGCTAGGCCTTTTTCTGTACATTATGTAAGTTACATATATCACAACAGCTTTCTGAAGGACTACAGATTGTGGGCAATCATTGACTCCAACTGTGATATTAGTATAATACAGACAGTATCACCACACACTAAAGATTGCTGCCACCGCCATGACAACACCTGCAATGACACAAAACTTGGGGGGATTTGTTACATCAATAAAAAATCACACACAACCCATGTATAATGTAGACATCACACCCTATAATCAGACAAATAGGTATTTGGCCCATGTCCTGGGATAGATGGTATGTGGACTATCTACCAGCATTTGGCCACAGTACTCTCTTGTATGTAACACAACTACTGAGTATGTGAAGGACATCCACATCAGAGGCCATAATACTGCTACAGTTCACATTCTTCATCACACCAATAACTGAGTGCAATGCACCCTTCTTCATGTACCTCACTACATGTCTTCCAGTGATGTGTAACTGAAGTGCACCACCTTTGCCACAGTGAGATGTGACATATCTTATTGGCCATATCTAGGTATTCTTTTTTGTGGCATAAACATTATTGTCTGATGGTGTGGAATCCCCATCAAGGTGTTACATATGTGATACCTGTTCTGGTGATGAACACAGTACATACATATCTGTTTGACAACATTAATGGTATGGGTAACATTTATGACAGTGTGGATTGTGCCATGTATATATGCCATGCACACCAGTCAACTAGCCTGTATTGATCATAATGTCACATACTGGTATACAGTATCCCTCCTAACACCTACAGCAGATGTTACAGTGTCAGGACAGTGCTTTGTCCAGATTGCTTCCACTAACAGGTTGAGAGGTATGTGAAAGGCTTTCTGTAATGTCAAGAAAGTGCACATACACACACTCACACACACACACACACACACACACACACACACACACACACACACACACACACACACACACACACACACACAAAACACACTTACCTGTTGATTGCAGTGAGAACAGAACCCCTACCTAAGTACACAGACTACAGACATTTGTATTTAAGGCAAGCACTTCAGCTCAAGTCTAACTTTTGCAAGGCTGCAGGCCAACTTACAGTGGATGACATCAGCAGTGCATGTTGGGAGGCCTACATGAAATGGATGTGTAGGCATGTGTAAGTGTCAAAATACTGTCAATTCATGAGATTGGAGTGGTAACTATAAGACACACACTTATGATCTTCTGCTAGACACACACACACACACACCTACACAACTGACTGCAGTGAGAACAGAACCCCATACCTATCTAAGTACATAGACTGCAGAGCGTAGTATTTATGTAAGCACCACGGCACACATCTGACTTTTACAAGGCTGCAGGATAACTTATAGTGGATGTCATCAGCACTGAATGTAGGAGAGATGTTGGGAGGCCTGCATAAATTCATAGCATCATAGGTTCTTAGGAGGCTACTAGACTAAGGAACCTAGGGCCTTTATAAGCCTAGCAGTGTAAAAATCCATTTACCCTTATTGAGCATAGTTAGATGGTCATTGTTATCAATGTTGTCATTGTGATTTTGTGATAGCACCAACTGCTCCTGTCCATGAGGGACATAGGTGCCACCCCTATGCTGAATTTATGATTACCCATCCAGTTGTCAAGGTTGCACTTGAATAAAGTCATGGAGCACAGCTTCACATGCAGTGGGGGTGTATTCCAGAGCAGCAACAATCAGTGGGAAATATATCTGTTTCTCCATGTTCTGTTTATACCACAAGCTAAGTTGAGATCCCTGGAGTAAGTTATTCTTGTCCCATTTGATTTGCAGATGTTTAGCATGTCTGGTAAAGCAGGGTCTGAGACTGCTCTGTAGGCCAGGCACAAGTTGCCTCTCAGCAGCCTATATGATACTGAGGTACAGTCAAAGGAATTTACGTCTTTCCATGTATGTCATGTTTTGGAGTCCCTGGATTCTCCTGGTCAGCAACCTCTGTGGTTTCTGTAGTGGCTGCTGGTGTCTGGTGATTTACATACAGAAAGGAGCATTTTACTCAATTAGTGGACTGATATGGGTCAAGTACAGTAGAGCTATGACCTCCCTGGTCTTGGATGCGATGCCCTTATTTATGAGGTGTGCAATGTAGAATGCATGTCTTACCACTATGGACATATAGTGATAGAGGTTTATATTGCTATTAACCAGTGTTCCCAAGTCTTGCACCACTGAGTTTGAGCTTAGAAGGGTGCTATGTATATCATAATTAGCAATGGTACATCTTTGCCAAAGGGAACAATCAGGCATTTTTTGCGTTAAGTTTCAGTCCGTGCGTTTGGCTGTGTCAGCCCTTTCTGTAATATGTTAAAATCATTGGGGTCCATTTGGCAGTCATCTACAAACTTGGTAAGCCAGTTGGCTACCCATCTAGTAATGTAGGGATTAATCCCAGATGGGAGATTTTCTCTATGATACCTGAATGGGGGAATTGTGTCAAAGGCTTTGACTAAATAAACATAGGCGGTATGTCCTGTTTTTCCTCACCTGAGGCTTTGGGGACATTATCAAAGAGGTCCACTAGGTTTAATAAAGAAGATATACCCTTGACAAAACCAAACTGGGTCAGGTCAAGGGTGCTGAAGGTCATCTATGTCCCTGTGGATAAGGTCCCTGATGATTCTTTCCATAGCTTTGCAGATAAGGCTAGTTAGGCTTATGAGTAAATAGCATACCTCTCAGCCTGGAAAGATCAAAAATCTGGACAATTGCCCAGGAAAACCAGCCAAAAATCAGGACCCTGATTAAAATAACATTTGTGTACGTAATTATGTAACCCCGCCTACTCCAATGGAATTGTGAGATGCCATCAACATGCATTTTCTGCACAGTAACTTCCCAGCTACAAAGGAAAACTGGATATGGTTCATGAAGAGTTTGTCTTTCGGCTTTTCCCGGTTAGGGGTCACCACAGTGGAATTCCGGTCCGCTAATGATTGGTAGTTGATTTTTACGTGCTGAGTTACCAGCCCTGATGCACAACCTTCAATGAAGGTACGCCCATTCATGCATGTCTCCACGTAGAAGACGCTCTAGCTGAGAATCAAACCGGGCAGCGTCTTACTGTGAGGCGACAACGCTACCGCAGCACCACCACTGCGGGATGGATATGGTTCATGAAGTGTAATGAGCTTAAATGAAGGGGTGTTCTTCATCAAATTTTTACATGAAGGACAAGCTCTCCACACTACCTTCCATTCAGAGGGCTTCACTCTGTATTCTTCTTATGCTAACATACCTGCCTTCACAATAACAAAACATCTCAGAATTAAACACTTTCAAAAGTGTAGGTTATTTCATTTCTTTTCTTATACTTACATTAATCTTGTCCAAAACTGCTTGGTATGTAACTGAAGTAAGCTATTAAAAAAAGTTTTAGAATGCCCTCCTCTCCCTCTCCCCACACATGGACACACACAGTCCCCCTTCTTTCTTTCTTTTTTTTCATGCATACTTGCATACACATACAATGGCATATGCACATATCCACTCACCTACAGGCAC
Source organism: Protopterus annectens (assembly GCF_019279795.1). Taxonomy (NCBI): domain Eukaryota; kingdom Metazoa; phylum Chordata; order Ceratodontiformes; family Protopteridae; genus Protopterus; species Protopterus annectens. The sequence goes on from NC_056735.1 coordinate 1,800,662,440, forward strand.
ACATGCACACTCACATATACCTATCTGCACACATGCATGCATACTCACATACACACACATATCCACACACCCGCATGTACACTTGCATATTCACATGGACGGACATCTGTACACCCACACATGCATTTGCATGCACAAATATCCACACACTAGCAAGCATCTGGACAAGCATATCCGCACACCGACAATAATCTTCACAAGCATACATGGACATTAGAGTCATTGGGGATACTGCAATTCCCCTTTAGGTGTTTTTAGGTCTGTTTTGAATGACAGTTGAAGTAAAACATTTCTACATTCCAGCCCCATGCACAGAGAAGCAAGTTATTTCAATCAGTGAAGTCCAAAATTCACTGTTACTATGGGACTTTATAATTTCAAGGGGTCACTCATGAATTCGTGGCACCCCATTATTTTTCATCAAAACCGGGAAATTCCAAAGAATTTAGTACAGAATTAAGCCACTTAGAGCAATGATGGATGTTTTTATTTTTGATTTAGTATATGGCTTGCATCAAAGGAAGTGGCAAATTGGCATAGCGGATAGAGTTGGCACTTTACAGTAAATGATTCCCTGGTTATTTTCTCAACAGTGGAGCCTTCTTTTTTGAATCTGCATGCCCTACCTGTGTTCATGTGGGTGTTCCATTTTCCTCCACCATTGTTGCGAATGTGTGTATGGTGTGGAAGAACTAAAAATTGTAAATAAAAAAGAAATAATAATTTCAAGGGGCCCTTCACAAATTCATGGCACCCCATTATTTTGCCTCAAAACTGGGAGATTCTAAAGAATTTAGTACAGTTGAGAGGTATGGTTAGTAGCTCCCAGGGTCAGTTGATGGATGTGTAGCAATATTCAGCTGTGAAGATAGCTCTAGTTCTGCATTTTACTAGACTGATATGCATTGCATATCACACAAAGCAGAAAAAACAAGGGACTCAACTGTCTCACTGAGCTTTAATGAAGGCAAAAAAGTAATAAAACCACAAAGCTTTCACGTTTAGAAACAACGCTACATGGAGCTCATTTATACTAGTAGCCAGCACCAGAATAAATCAATTATTCAATTACAACATAACAAGACAAAACATTTAAAGACACAACATTTAAGAAAAAAATTGCATAATGCCCTGTAGAAATATAAAGCAATAAAAGTTAAAAATATAAAATATATAAAAATATGTATAATTTCATATATGAAAACAAAAAACCTTGGCTGACTAACTGACACAGTGGCAGAATCCAAAGAACACCAGGGAGGAAATAGAATGTTCAGCAGTTTCGTCCCATATATTTATTAAAGGAACATCTTCAGAAACTGTTTCCACTTAATGCATACACCATGTAAATACCATGCATGCATCCTGCCAAAACTTAAAAAAAAATCAAAAGTTTCTAAAACAGTCACATGACAGTGAGAATATTATGTGCATTTAAATGCATATGTAAAACCATATTGGACATTCCAAAATTAATAAAATGCATACATTCTTAAGAAATCAATTCAAAAAAATTATTAACAACTTTTTCAAATAATTTAACCAAAATAAATCTAATTAATTCTATATTTAATAAACCTTTATGGCTACTATTGATGTAAGTGCATTGTATACCAGTATAGATCAAACTGACGGTCTAGAATATGTAAAACAGTACCTCAATGAATTTTGTGGCTTGGACCACATTAATGTAAATTTGATATGTACTTTACTAGAGACAGTGTTAAAACAATTTTTTTTTCAATTTCAAAAAGTTACCTACTGACAAGTTTCTGGTGTGGCCAGGGGAGCAAAATTTGCTCCTGCCTTTGCAAATCTAGTACTTTGCTGGTGGGAAGTGAGTGTATTGACTAAATTACCTATATTTTCTTATGTCAGTTAGTATCAGTGATACATCAATGATTTGGTCTTTATTTGGAATGGTACCACTGAGAACTTTTTAGAATGTGTTTGTCAGGTGCCAGAATCCGCCACATAAGGCATGCACTCAAGTCACTCCACAACAAGTACAAATATAACTCTGTCATTTTCCATGTTGGAGTGAATGACTTGAGACATACCTCCCTGGACTACATGAAAAGAGACATGGAAGAGCTCTCAGATCATGTGGCCCAGGCAGGTATGACCCTAGCCCTGAGTAGCATCCTGCCTTCAACCAGAATGATACCACAGTATAAGGACAAAATTATTGACTTCAACAATTGTATAAGCTTCTGGTGTCATTCAAAGGGGATCCAGTATCTGTCTGCCTGGGACGACATGATCGACAGACCACGATGCTTTGCCAGAGATGGTCTGCACCTGTTGCCCCTGGGATTCAGGTTACTGCTAAGGCTCTTGCCATCCCTATAGTGCCTTTTTTAGGCAAAGTTCAAAAGACAAAACTACCACTGTAACAGGTACAAGCATGCAAAATCAGAAGGTAATACTACTCAATGCTAGAAGTCTAAACCTCAAAATGCACTCTCTCAAGGCACTCCTAAAAATGGAGAACATCGATATCTGTGCAGTAACTGAGACCTGGTTCAAGGCTCCACAGAGCACTCCTGCAATACCAGGCTACAACTCTTACCACACTTTTTGGCCACCAAACCAGGACCAAAACATTGAAGGTGGAGGAGTGTCCTTATTCACCAAGGATATTCACACCACCAAGCTAGTTGCCCAACACAATGCGTCTGAAATTCTCCTGGTACAACTAACACTAGGTAAGACTACAATCCAAATTGTAGCTTGCTACAGATCCCCCACCGTGCCCCAAGATTCTCACTACACCTTTCAAAACATACTAGAAAATATTAAGATACAACCAAACACCCTAATAATGGGTGATTTCAACTACCCTGCCATTAACTGGGAAAACTACTCATATACCAACACCTTTGCCCAACGGTTCTTGAAATTCATAAATTCCAGTGCCCTGAATCAACTAATCCATAGTCCCAGCAGGGGCGCCAGTATCCTAGACCTGGTCATTACCAACATGAGAAATCAATGCTCCACAACTATGGTCACCCCCTCATTGGTTAGGTCTGACCATAAGCTAATCACCTTTGGCATCCACATCCCTCCCCCACCTCCCAGTAAGGAAACCTCAGTAAAAAACTTCTCCAAAGCCAACTTCATGCTACTCAAGTCAGAAGTGACAAACTTCATGACACCCACGCAGACGGGAACAGAAGGTTCAACTGCTGAATCCTACACTAAGGCACTGTACGAGCACATCCACTTGTGCATGAATCGTGCCATCCCAAATAGAACCAAGACACTCACCTTCAAAAAAGGGAAACCAATCTGGTGGTCCCCCGCCATAAACAAACTTTACAAAAAAGGAAGAAACTGTTGCAGAAAAGAGGAAAATCCCAGGATGCAAAAAACTCCCTTACCAGCCTCAGTAAGAAGCTGAGAACCCTCATAAAATCCTCCAAAGCTAGTTATGAAAATAAAATTGCCAAATATTCCAAAGACAACCACAAGGCATTCTATAGCTATGCCAAGAATCTAAATGGCAATGTTAAGATCTGCTCTGAGCTACAACAGAATGGCATTAAATATACTGATCCCAAGGATATTGCCAATATCATGGCAGATCGATTCAGTGCCAACTTCACCCCCCTCTCATGCCCTAAAGGGCCCATATCAATACCGAAAGATTGCCAAATTCTGGTAATCATAGCCACACAAGTATAAAAATGCACTCTCCAAAACTAAGAATACAGCATCCATGGGGCCAAATGACATCCTGGGCTGTGTACTACATGAACTACAAAATGAACTGGCACCTCACCTAAGTGTCATGTTTAATCATAGCCTCACCTCAGGCTTCGTGCCCACTGAGTGGTGCACAGCTACAGTAAGTGGGGGATCCACCATTGATCCTGGGAACTACCACCACATCAGTCTGATGAGCCTGATCTGCAAGGCCATGGAACATATTATCATGGAACTTATAAACAAAGACATTGGCAACCTTCAAACACTGGAACCCACCCAGTTTGGATTCGGGAAGGGCTGATCTTGTCTCCTGAACCTGATTGTCTTCTTCAAATCAGTCTCCAGTGCTGTGGATGAGGGTAGGCCATCCATACCACCTATCTGGACCTCACCAAGGCCTTCAACATCATCCCTCACTCTGGAATCATAGATAAACTTACTAAGCTGGGCATTAATCCCTACATCATTTGATGGGTTGCCAACTGGCTTACTGACAGAATCCACACTGTAAAACTAGCTGACTCCAAATCCAGCTCCAGACAAGTGACAAGTGGAGTACCTTAGGGTTCAGTCCTGGAACCGCTCTTGTTTGGCATCTACTTCTCTGAAGTACAGGCCAACAATAAGGGACTCTGGCTAACAAAGTTTGCAGATGACTGCAAACTGGGAGCCATTATCGAATCCCCAAATAATGTGGATATTCTACAAAAAGGCCTTACAGAAACAGATGCTTGGTGCCAGAGCCATGGGCTCAATCGTAATGCCAAGAAATGTATAGTTATCTTCTTTGGGAAAAAACATGTACCCATGAATTACCACATACGTGGCAGTTCACTAAACACCAAAAGTGTGATAAGAGACTTAGAGACACAGGTGGACAGTGGTCTCACCTTCGATAACCACATCACCACAACAGTCAGGGAATCCTTCTATGTAGCACACCTCAACACTAAGGGCTTTTCATCCAGAAAAAGGAGGTCATTGTCCCACTGTACTCATCCCTCATTAGACCTATTATAGAATGCAATGGCCCATTTGGTATGTACCTCTCAAGACATCTGCAACAACTGGAAAGGCCGCAGAAATACCTCACTAAAAGAATCATGGGCATAAAGCAGATGCCATATGCTGACCGTCTGAAAATAATCCAGATATACTCTGTCACATATCGTCTACTCAGAGGCGATCTATGCTTATCATACAAGGTCATGTCAAACCCAGAGCTGCTGGACATGCTACACTTAAAGAAATCCCAATCCCTCAGAGCCACATGATCCAGGGATCTAAACCTTGTCCATACATGTCAAGCAGAGTTCCTCTTTGGCCCTCTTCAAAAGGAACCTTGACGATTTAGTGGGAGATAGGAAATTTACCCCGGGGATCACATCAGTCACCTTACTAGACAGGGGTCTAGGGAAGTAAATATTGTGGGAAGAAATAGCCAGGGACTTGTTATGGCTAGGCTTGTATAGGCCCTAGGGCCGATACCCTAGTACCAACCTATGAACCTTTGAACATGACATTTCCATAATTATCTACTCCTTCTTATTTTCTCGTGTTTGCACGGTGATGAACAGAATTAATTGAATGCATCTGTTTTCAGTTATAGGCTGTCTGCATCCTGTCCACAGGTGCTTGATGACTGCAGGTGTTGGAGAATCTTGCTAACTGCCACACAGTGCCTTTGCTAGATGGAAAGGAACCAACTATGTATTGCTTTGGACCTTTGCACTTTTACAGATGCCCCCTCTGCAGGTGTTCTGCAGGTGTACTGTCTGCTTCCTGTGTGAGCTACTAGTCCAGGTTTGTGCACTGCTAAGCACTGCACAAATGAGATAACTACAGCAAAACCTGACATTCATTTTCTCTGTTTCCCTTGTTCATGTTAAGCCAGGCACCACTTAAACACTGGCAATAAATAAATAAATAAAAATAAAAAGGAAAAGTAGTTGAAATGAAGAAAAGCAATCTATGAAATAAACACTACAAAATATGTGTTAGTACATGTAAAATATTTCTACATAGGTCTGGGTTTGAACTCTGACTTCAATGAACCTTCAGAACACAGTAAGCGTACCTTATCCCTCTTTGCCACACTAACAGCTTTACAGCAGGGAACTGAAATCATTGCGCACATAACCAACTGCAACATCATCCACAGTAGTAGGAAACCACATAACAGATATTTGTACATGTATTAATTTCAGATGTAGTGCACTGAGTGATCACACAACCATTTTTGATTATTGCTTGCAAAAATACAACTGTTTTACCTCTCTGTGTTTGTTGTTCATTCTTGTCTTAACTGACCAGTAATCTGAGAAATGTAGTCTGTAAGGCATTCTATATCATTGTCCTTAAAATGTGTGATGATATTAGATGGCAATAATATACAATTGTGAACAAATGAAGGGGAGGTTGGATGTTAATGAACAGAACCTGTGAATTGTGTGCTTTTTTCTTGTATTTCCAACCTTGATAAAATTACTTCTATACACTTTGTAAGTCTAACCTGACACATTCACTGGAGGAAGGACAGTCTGCATTGCTGTTGATTCATCCTTCTCCCTACCAGTAATCAATCACAGTTGCAATCCTTTAGTAACAAACACTGAGTGCACTTTGTTTACATTTGCTACACAGAGACAAGTATTTGGGATTCAGCATTCTAAAAGAGTTCACAACTTATTTGCATCTTCACCATGCTAACAGCCCTGAATCTACACCATAAAAAACAATCATGTAGCCAGGAAACCTAAAAGTGAGGAGACTTGTTTATGTGGAGAACACAGAAGAGGCTATTATTTTGGGATATATCTGCACAGAAGACTACTGAACTGGAGAAGGTATGCTTGCATTTTTCAGCTATGTAGTGCAGATGCTGAAATGTCATTAAGAAAACAATCTGTTTCATATCTATCTATCTATCTATCTATCTATCTATCTATCTATCTATCTATCTATCTATCTCAATGTCTATCTATCTATCTATACACACACACACACAAACACACACACACACACACACACACACACACACACACACACACACACACACACATATATATGTGTGTGTGTGTGTGTGTGTGTGTGTGTGTGTGTGTGTGTGTGTGTGTGTGTGTGTGTGAGTATTAATTAGCAAATGCTACTTTTATCTGTATGCATTACTTAGAAGTATACTGATAATATCGGGCATGTTTATCAGAGCATTTCACAGGTATACATAATTGGCAATAGCTTAAAATGGAATTTTCGGTGTTAAATCTGTACACGTTTCAGGGACGGTTCATTTGATAGCACTTTTAGCATTTCACTGATGGCTTGTTTCTAAAATGTGTCATTTGCCTGTCCTTTTGAGGGTGGGGGAGCAAATGTGCATTTCTGTTTTGGAATAAACAAGGATATGTTGCTATTGTTACTCTTCCTTACCTTGTTTTGCATTCAGCCTCGCTTTGTGTATGAACGTAATATGTTACAACCACACAATTCCCATTGTTCATATTTTAAATACTGGGACTGTTTTATGTTTTGCCAGTGGGTAATACTGCAATGCTACCTTTTCTGTTTTATGTGGGAACAGGTATTTTTAGTTATGTGATACTTATGGTTATTATCATTCTGTTGTGTTTTAGGACACCTAGATCTATGGCACCCAGGCATCTAAACCCCTGAAAACCAGCCTTAAGTGACCCTGAGAATCAGGTAATTGTGAAAGCTTTTAGGTGACATGGTACCTTTCTGCTTGAAAGGGGACGTGGAGATATGTCAGACAAAATGCAAATTTGGCAGCAGATGGTTGCAGATGTGAATGCAGTAGGCAGCCACAGCAGGACATATGATTAGGTGCACCATAGGGCCACTGACATGACCTCATCTGCATGGAGGAGAGCAGCTGCAGTGGCCCATGATTGGATGGGTACTGGAGGGAGCTGCTACACTGCCACCACTAACAGCAAATGAAGAGCTCCCGTCCACTGTGAAGGAACCAGACAGCTCCCAGAACAGTTGTGCAGAACAGCATGTCCTTGACATTGGTGCTACTGTTTCAGGGACAACAAGTATGTCCCAGGAAGAGCTTCCAGGTAGGCTTATGTATCTCACTTGTTAAATACTCTTGTATAGTAAAATATTTATATTAATATGTTAGTTATGTTTAACAAGAAATTTTTGGGGGAGATTGTAGATTGCTATAGTTAACAACACATTCTGATTTATTACGCAGTGGCTTAGGTTGGACTTGTCATACAAGATCTTGTTGAATGCATAGTTAACAGATATATAAAGGGAAAATAGTTTTACTTCCTGTGTTATTGTTAATTGTGATGATGCTGTCCTTACCTTTTGCTTAACATCTTCCAGGACAATCCAGCATTGGGAGCCTGCAATCATCTGCCATGGTAAGCCAAACATTTTTATATTAGTACTGATGAGCAGTTCAAAGAATATTTTAGTTTGTGATGTTGGTGCCAGGACTGATTTGTGTATTGCTGTACTGTTTGTAATAGTAGCACTACTGTTAGTTTGTTAGCATATATATTGGACTATAGTAGTGTAGGTATCATTTTTTTTCCTGTGCTTGTTGCTTATTATCACAGGTGATCCTGACAATGGAAGTGTGTCACTTCTATCATCTGATTTCAGAGTATCGCCAGACTCTGATGATGATGGTGGTAAAACAGAGGCACAGTCAGGGGGGTGCAGAGATTGAATCTGACATTGAGGTTTACATACAGCCATCCCCTGTAATTCAATCATATGCAGCCAATAAGCCTATGACTACCCATTCCAGTGAGTCCTCAGATATTGGATAAGTGGAGAGTGGGATAATCGGTCAGAGAAGTGTGGTTACTGCAGCTTCAGTGTCTGTTGTTTCTGTCCGTAGCTAAAGTGTGGGTAAGGTGCCATGAAGAGGGTTGTAAGGAGAGCTTGGAGGAGGCCTGCTGTCCATCTTCGACCTGTTCCAGGTGTTTCTTCCCATACCACTCAATGTATGAGTAGGGCCACCAGGCAGGCACAAGCATGTCCCCATAGATCCTCCAGAGAAATGATTAGGGTTGTAGATGTGACACAGGCTGAAAAGCATGACTGCCTGCCCCATTTTGCCAGTTCAATGGATCAGATGAATGACATGTCAGAATGGGCAGTGTCTGTAAAGGAATGTCAGCTGTGAGGAGAACAGCATCCTCATGGGAGTAGGTCAGCCACATCATCTGCTGCTAGATGTAGTGGCCATGCCCCATAATGCTCCCATAGTAGCAGTGCTTCCACTGCTTCATCAGTGATTGAGCTGTCCACACTTGGATATGGCAGGCCATGAGGTTGTGGTCCTGCTCGTCCAGCAGAAATCACTCACATTTAAGTAGCAGCAGTGCATCTGACTGTGGGTGTGGATGTGCCAGTGCAACTCCTGGCAGAGCCAGGTTTCATGGTCGTGTATGACAATGATGTACTGTCACCTCTACCATGCACAGCTCACATCTGTCTGACATACCAAGATGTAGCACTAGCACAGAGCTTGGCTGTGTTCATCCAGACACTCACACACCAATTTCACCTTGAGGATCCATACACACACACACACACACACACAGACACACACACACACACACACACACACACACACACACACACACACACACACACACACACACACACACACACACACACACACACACACACACACACACACACACACACACACACACACACACACACACAAAAAAACAATTACATGGTTCAGCCATAAAGCTTAAAGCTCATTTTGTCTCACTGCCCATTTGTTAGTTTATCCAAATGACTGCCTGCTTCTCTTTCTTACTCACACACACTCACTGACCTTTTGTGTCAGCCTAGGCTTCCTGCACCCCTCACAACACCTTGTGCAAGTGATGATAACTGTGCCATATCCCTATTTTCTAGGGTCTATATTATATCAGCGAACGCTTAAAAAGCTAACACTGATTGATCGAGCTTATGTAAGTGAAAGCTTACAATCTCGAGCTGTCAGATCAGTGATTTTTTTCCAAGGGAAAAAAATCGCTAATCCAAAACACATACGCACAGCACAAGCACACCAAACAAACAGAAATCCACACACATACACCTAAAATCTGACACCTAACCCTACACTAAATTATGCACACACCACTAACTATCCACTTACCTTAACCCAAACTCTAACCCTAAGGTCCATCACTATCGCACACTCACCTCACCCGCTCCCTAACCCTAACTCACCTAAATCCGCCCTAACCCTCATGTCCACACAATCACACACATACCTAACCCGAGCCCTAACCCTAATTCACCTAAACCACCCTAATACTCACATCCACACAATCACACACTTACCTGAATCTGACCCGTAACTTTCCACCACAGCACTAAAAATACCAAAGCAACAGAAACGGACAACCGAATTCTTTCCCTAGGAAAAAATTTGAGTTAATGCTGCTTCCATATTTTTCACTTTCGCTAAAATAAGGTTGATCAATCAGCATTCGCTTGTTTAAGCGTTCGCTGATCTAATATAGACCCTATGTTCTATCTTTTGGATTCAGGGATACATAACATTTGTCAAAAAAAGACTTAGTGCTTCGGCTACAAGCACTTGTAGAAGGCTCATAGAAGGCTTGTAGCCGAAGTGCTATGTCTTGTTCTTAATAAAATTGGTGAGCTACCAGAGTCCGTGACTATATGTTGTTTTTTTATTTTTTATTTCTTGAGCTATACATAACATTTGTGTCTGATGCTCAGGGTGCATAGCTGAATCAGTGCTTAGTATATCTGCATTTGTGATGTTGAATTGGTAATTGTACCTTTGACTTATATTGGTCTCAGAAAGCTACACAGTCGATAGCATCAAACATTTTGTGCATCTGTATTGTTAATGATCTTGTGAGGGTTGTGAAGTCTGAAACTCAAATGTGTCTAATTATTTTCTAGCTTCTGTCTTTAATCATCTTCCAGTACAAAAGCATGGTACTAAACTGAGGACATTCAATAACCATCAGTACTTTTAAGAGGTGTGATTGTGTGAATCTTTGATGTCTGTGGCCTATTACTTGATAATGGAGAGATAAAAGTCACATAAGTCTCCATTGGCTCATATTAAAGTCATTTTTGTACATATCACCCACCTTTTACTTATTTACACTGCCAACTAACAACATGCAAGGATATGCCATACTTTGTATATTCAGAAGTTGCAACAATTTTAGTTCAGGGCTGACTCTGTGTGATGCTAGCAGTACACAGCCATTACATGGGTAGGTAAAGGTTGTGGACATTGCCTGGTGTCGATGGTACTGTATGCATATGCATAGGAAGAAGGTTTTAGCCCCTTTGGTGGTGAGTGAGTGTGCTATGCATTGCCTCATAGCCAATGTGAGAGGCAGGGCATACTGAGCATGCCTAAATTTGCATGTGGTTGTGGTGATCTCACCATTGGTGGTGGGATGTGTGCCCCTTTCCCTTGTTGAGCCTACTGAAGCTGTTTTCTCAGGATGATGTTCTATAGCATGGCATGTACAGTGAATATTTCAGTATATGTACAATGATTGTAGTGCAGGGCTTCCCCGGATGTATCTAGGCACTGGAAACACAACTTCAGCAGCCCTATACATACTCTATGATATTTCTGGTTTGAGTGTGTGCCTTATTATGGCATTCTTCAGTGGGTGTATGTGCATTTCTGATGGGCGTCATCAGCCATGGTTCCAGTGCATAACCTGCACCCCCTAGTAAATGACCCTGTGGGATATCCCCCTAGTGAACATCTGATACAGTTGGGAGGTGTGCCAGATATGTGAGTCATGGTAACTGCCTGGGTTGCCAGCAGACTTGTTCAAGATAATTCCTTGGCATTACACATGACTTGGCATTTAACAGAGTGGAAGTCCTTTCTATTTATGTAGACCCTTACCTGTTCTTTGGGTGCTGCCTTAACTTCTACATGTATGCAATCTGTGGCATTCAGTACTTCAGAGTAGTGTGCTACAGGGTAGAACTCCTGCATATTTCTGGCCCTGTCCATAAGAGTACGGGTAAATTATATGTGGTCACTTGCATGTTGGAGCATAGCATTTAGCTATTGATGGAGTATCCTTGATGCGGATGCCTGTAACATTCCCAGCATGTCCCCAGCTGGTCTCTGAAAGGTACCTGTACCTAAACTTCCAAGTACTATGCATACCTTTGTCTCCACTGGTAAGAGTTTCCATCAATTTGCTCTGGCTCTGTGTTGAAGAAGACAGAGGTTGCAGAGTTCCTGTAGTGTGTCTCTATTGACCCTTCAGTGCTCCGCAATTTCCACATCATGTAGATTGTGATAAGTTAAACTGGGTCTGAAAACTCTTCTCCTCCTTAGCCTTGGTCTATTAGCAGCAGCAGCAGCATAGACTTCAGCCTGTTGCACATACACATGAATTAAAGCAACAGGAGCCTCTAACATTGCTTCTGTGTAGACTCATTTCCATGGCTGTATTCCAATAGGTTTGGGGATTTTCAGGGAAAACCAGCACTGAGTCTACACAGTTGCTTTAAAGCTTGTTGAATAGCTCCTCCGTCTTGGATTGGTTGATTAGCATACAGTTCATCTGCTTATATTGTAATTGGCATGCCATGGTGTTTACCTTGCATGCTCAGCTCTACAAATCATGTAGAGTCGCTTACTGAATCTAAAACAGTGTGCTACCATGTGCATGCTGCATTGGGAACATGGTATAAATGGACCGTGTAGGCTTTATTGAATCTGGTCATATGAGTACATGCATGTAATCATTTTAGTAGCACTTAAATGTCAGGAAATGTTTTTTTTTTATCAACTACAGGAAAGTGCAGGGAGCTGTTATATATTTGTTTAGTTCAAACTGTTTTAATATTCTGAGACTAATACAGCTCTCAGTGTAGGGTAACACTGGGTACATTTATTAAACTAATTACTTCAACTGAAGGTTTATCTTTGGCTAGAATATTAATGTCAGAGGGGTTAAAGAGACTAATGTGGTAGGTGTTGAAGAACATGGTCTTAGTTGTGGTGCATATGAAGCTGAGATTAATCTAACCAGTTCAGAACATGTAAGAAACTATGATGGAGTTTGGTGATCTGTTAAACTCCTTATTGACTAATTATGTCACTATCTGGTCATTCCCAATATAGAAACACTATTTTATGACTGTGGTCCAGTTAGTATTATTCAAGAAGTAAGATTTACTAGCACAAGGAAAATTCTAAAGTACAGAAGTGTATAAAAATCTAGGCCTGTTAGTATCACTGCCATAAATTATATACTTTATACTGTAATATATACAGTATCCCTGACACAGATAGCTTCACTGTAAAGAATGGAAGTAGTGCGAATATGTCTGCAGATATTGCAAGAAACATGTTAGTGTTGCAGTATGGAAATTGTTTTAAGATAACATTGGTGGGTAGTGAGAAGTGGTTTATTAGTCAAATTAAGAAGTATTCATGTAGGTAGGTCTAGCTGTAATGTCTATAAGTAATGGGTAAAATGTGATGAGTTTCTGAACTGCTTTATGGTAAAATTATAGTTTTGAACTGCAAATATTAAAAAGTCTCACAATTTAGTAATATATACTTTCTTCAGGAACAGAGGGGTAAAAGAGAGACCATGATATAATTTTTCATTTTTTGGCAAGGATACATGAACACAGATTTATTAAATATGAGAAAGATAAACAGAATGTAAAATAGGAGTCAAACACTTATTAAAAAAGAGCAAGAAGGAAGAGAAGAAAATAAAATAAGAGTCCATTACCAGATAGCAGCTGCGGATGTCTTATATTGGTAATATGACAAGTAAGAAACAGTTTTTTAATTTACCACTTTATTTTTCCTCATTGTTGCATTATAAAATCCATATACATGCATTCCAGTTGTATTCAAATAGCAAATTTAACAAAAGTAATAAACATTTTTGTGGTAAACGATGGGGTTAATAGGGCAATCAGACAATCTAGCAGCATAAATATTACTGGTAGCAGAAATGAAAATAATGATAGCTGATATTCAGATAACTTATCAGGTAAGCGCAGAAATTTAAAGAAGGTTATACTAAAATATTTTAAGATAATAAGGTATACCACTATGACTTTTAAACTTAAAACTTACTGGTCTTAAAAAAGTGTGATTGTTGTAAGCCAGGTTTTTTTTATTATTGTTCTAGCTGCCTGCTATCAGCTGCACTCCAGAATGCCTCCTTGATCATCCACTCCCACTTTCCTGACACCTGCCCAATTTGCCATTCTTGTTTAAAGCCTGTGCAAGAAAATCCTTGATGCAATCAGTGTGAAGTGTGAGAAGAATAGAGCATGGCATACTAGTACAACACCATCCAGACAGCTGACAGGGCCTTTTTAGCATATGCTCTGCCATCTATCCTGCCCCGATTCCCAATATGAATTACCCATGAACATATCTCTGGACCAGCATCATTGATCTACATCAATTATTACAATTCTTTGACTTACAAGCCTCAACTCTTCTACCAGGATAGATAACCTGGCAAACATAATGCCATACCATTGCCTCACAATTTAATAATCTCTTCATCAACTCTATACTTTCCCTTGTAAAAAAAAACAAAAAACAGCAACACCCCTCTATCAGTTCCTAAAACATCAGAAAATAACCCTAGCTCCTTCTCCTTCCAACCAGTCCAAACTAATACCATCAAAAAACTTCTTTCTAAACTTAATCCCTCATCCTTAGACTTATATCCCTAGTAATCATCCAATCAATTGCTGAGCATTATATTCCCAAACTATGGAAAATCTCTTATATCATTCTACTACATAAAGGCAGAACGTCTACTGAGTTCTCAAATTTCAGGCCCATTGCTATCCTCCCTCCCAAAGCCAAAATACTGGAAAAATGTATACACTCACAACTCCTCAGCTACTACTGCAGTGGTTAGTTTCAGAGACTCACTCAACCAGCTCTGAAATAACCAGCTAGGGTCTTCTGTTTTTTTAGATATGTCAAAAGCCTTCGATACCGTATCCCACCAAAAGGTATCACTGAGCTAGCTTCATTAAGCCTTGCCCAATTAGCCCTCTCCTGGTTTCTCAGCTACTTAACTGACTGCCAAAAGGCAGTTAAGTGGCAAAATTAACTTTCTACCCTATTATCTTTCTCTGTAGGTGTACCCCAAGGCTCAATTCGTGGTCCACTGCTCAACTTTGTATTCACCAACAAACACAGTATAGCCACCCAACATGCGGCCATCATACAATATGCAGACAACTCCTCCCTTATATGTTCAGGCCCCTCTTTTCCAGAACTCTTACAAAAAATATAACAAGCTTTCCATGATATTAAAAGCTACCTTACAGACTCCCAGCTAGTACTCAGTCCTAACAAAAGAAAGCTCATGCTCTTCACTAACAACAAAATCCCTGACAATTCTCCACATTTTACAATCAACTCTGCAAACAAAACTAAAATCAAACCTGTCCAACACACCAAACTCCTCAGAGTCACAATTGATAACAGTCTAAAGTATGACAAACACATAGCTATAACTATCAAAAAGGTTGACACCAAACTTGACACGCTCTACATAGTCAAACCATTCTTAGCCATCTTCACCAGCCACTCCACAGCCAGGACACATTTCCTTTCAACATTACTATACGCCTCACCAATTTTCAGTAATCTCAGAAAAAAACAGTCTTAAACACACATGAGACCTGTTATAATAAAATTGCAAGATTTGCTACTAACCTCCCCTACAGACCACACCACTGCACTGCACTACATCAACTAAAATGGCTCATACTTCCAGATCTTCTATCCCTTAACTAACTAATCTTCACCCATTCCATCTTTCATCACCCGACTACTGCCCAGCTCTCAAAAACCTAGTGCAGCCTAGCAAACTACTACTTAAAGTAATTAACTCCAATAATAGTCATGGCAATTTTCTTGTCCCCAGACAAATGTCTAAGACCTGAAACTCCTTACCTCAGAAAATATTTAACATCATCAACAGACCAAAATTCAAACTACTACTCAGGGAACTCTTACCAAACAACTGGCTCTTCTCTTGTTCCATGTCATGCTAAGCACACCTGCTACCTTTTCTTTACAATACCATTCTTTTTTTTTTCCTTACCCACTAATTTCTAATGACATTATCACATTTCAGCTTCCTTCACAGTTGCCTATCTCTCTTTTCTTCCACTTTACCAGATAGTGTCTACTCTAACAACTGACACAATAAATCTTCTATAGTCAGGTTCTGCTATTCGTCTGTATCTATATAAACTCTGAATATTTGCTATTTTTCAACATCTTCTACCATCTGTTAACATATCTTACTAATGATCCAACACTGCTTTCTCCAAGTTTCTATATTTCCCAAGCAACCTAATTGTAGACATTTGTATCCCACAGAGTTTCAACTTCTTATATTGACTGTATATGTTTAAATAATAGTTCTTCTTTTATAACCAATAATATACTTTTTTGCAATACCTTTGCTATTACACCTTTATAATGTACATGCTTGTAATGCTTTTTATTTGTAAAGTCTTTATCTTTATTTTTTTTTATTTATATGGAGCTTTTCTCCCTGGGCCTTTACTGAAAATGGGCCAGTTCTGACCCAATTGGACTATTTTAGTAAACAAATGTAAAATAAATAAATAACCTCCCATTAACCAGTTCCCAATGTTAGCACAGACCATTAATTCCTCTTGAGCTGGCTTTAAACCTTTTTCTATATTCAGCAACTTTCTGCCACAGCAAAATACTTGGCTACTCATTCCATGCTCTCTTTAAAACTCTTCTTGCCTGATAAGTGTTCTGCCTTGAAACATGTTCACCCAGTAATACTATTGCATTTTCTACTTAACCCACCTTCTTAAGCTGAGATGATAAACCACCAATTGAGAGAAAAGGGCTAATGGGCTAGTCAAGCCCATAATCCATTACACAATTTGTTGGTTATCCATTACATAGACCAGAGTTGAATGCCTCTGGAAAATCAAAATAATTAACACACACTGCCAATCCTTCAACTGCTGCCATTACCTCTACAAAACAATCAATAGGTTCAAAAGGCTAGCCTTGCACTTAGAAAAGCCATAAGGTTAATAGCTAACAAACATATATTCTCTGTACAATTTTGGATAATCTCCACTATGATTCTCTTTTAAGACTTTATTCTGAATAATTGTCAAACTGATGGACCTCAAACTGTTTTGGTTACATGTGACTCCTAGTTGTAAATCAGTACCACTTCCACCAGTCTCCATATGCCTGAAATATATTCACAAGTTAAAAACATGTTTAACGTGATTAATAGTGCTTTAGTTTGGTCTTTCTTGATTCTGTAACAGAAGGTCATCTGAAATGTCATCAGGTTCCATGCAGCTTGAGCTTTTTTTTTCTAAAAATAACTTATTTCATATAAATTGAAATTGCAGAATGTATTAGAATAAATAGAAACATTTTCTAATTGCAACATGAGCTTTTAATTATGTTTGTGACAACAATTATCTTATCTTTAGCTATACATGTGATGCCCCCCCCTTGTCTCTATTGCATCCCAGTATATACATCTGTTTATGATGTAGTCTGGATGAAATTGTTTCTGCAAAAATATTTGTATATCATATTGATGGGTGTATTTATTGTATAGCCAGATATATATATATATATATATATATATATATATATATATATATATATATATATATATATATATATATATATATATATATATATAGAGAGAGAGAGAGAGAGAGAAAGAGACACATACACATGTATATGTATATGAGTGTGTACTTATATACATATCAGTTCATAGGTTCATAGGTTAGTACTAGGCTAACTGCCCTTGCGAGCCATTTTAAGCCTAGCCAATTATCCCCTGTGAGATTCAAACCCTGTATCTTGTGTTTATAAAATAAATGTTGTGAAATATAGTATATGTTCCTCTGACCAACTCCTTGCATAAACACATCTGCCTAATAGCAGAGTATAGATCTAATATGTTTAAATGGTTTTTACTCTAATTTGCCCTTTTATTAGCTCTGGGATTTAATTGGACTTCTTTCATCGGCAAGGGTAAAAAACTTGGCTAACCTTGTAAGGGCCCCGGAGCCATTAGCCTAGCAACTTCCAATGATCCTATGATCCTATAATCCTATAATAATTGTCTTCATTTTATATCTAACGATGCTCGTTTTCATTTTGTTTTTATTCTAGTTCTACGTTTATTATCCATGCAATTTTATGTGCATATTTTCATTTATTGGTCTCGCACTACAACATCAAATCAGGCTACTGAATTGAAGAAGTCAGAATTTGAAAAATTATTATCACCAGCAACAAAATAAATCTAAATAAACTATTACAGACTATATTGCAGTACTTTTTTTCCATGCGTGTCACTAGAACTTTGCACATACTTGGATGTTTGTGGACACTAAGGACAAAATTTGAGTTATAAAAATCTGTTTTGCGAAGCTTCTGCATTCTTAGAAGTAGTCCCAATGAAAAGCTAAAAAACTGTAAAATCTGTTCTTCTGACTAGGAAAGAAGTGAATGAATACAAAATATGCACAATTATTTCAAGAACTGATGTAAATAATGCAAACTTAGTTTACAGAATCTTCTGGCTGAATAACACTACTGTGTCTTGACCAATGACAAATCCCATGCAAAGTAACATGTTACCACCATTCCAGTTAAAAATCTTTGACCCACCTCCGATCTAATGCCAATCAGCAGGCCATGACACATCCTAATTTCGTATTACCCCTGACAGGACAATATAAATTAATCCTAGCAGATGCACTGTTCAAAAAGATTCTGTAGATCTGAAAACGCTCATTTGATCTGCTTGAAAGCGCTCATCTTATGCCTACTTGGATATTGTATCTGTCTGAAGAAAACTGTTTGTGGATCAAGAAGAAACAACACTGAAGAAATCACAAAAGGCACTGAATTACTTTGATACTGAACTTGAATTAAATTATTCTTAATTTCATTGCATGCCTGGTACTTATTTTTGCCTCTGAATTAAGTTTCCTTTTGAGCTATTTTCTACGCCACATCTTGCTTCAGAATACTAACATTAGATAATGCTATGTTTCTATTACTCTTCCCTTCAAAGTGTGGCCCCACATTATTATTTTGTTGTGTCACATATACCAAGTTGTGTTTCTAAACTTCTAATTTCTCTGATCTGTTCAAAACGAGTGCTTATACCATGCTGTTTTGCTCACAAGCCATGCTTTAAATGTTCTTATGACTCTGATTAAAAGTTGTGGCCCTAGACCTGTATTGCCTGTTCTGTCATAACCACAAAACTATTTTGTCTTTCATGCCACATTGCTTAGTCTTGTTGTATACACTAGACCATTTTATTTTTACATCACTCATCAGGTATATGCATTGCCAGGCATTGAGTCATTTTCATTATCAGTGATCTGCTTTAGCTTTGCTGCACTATACTGAGCTACGCTGCGCAGCTTAGCACACTTCGTGGATGCGCTGCATGCTATGAAAATGCTCTAGAGTAAGTTATTATTTATCCTAACATTCATCTGGCTAAAAAGGAAATGCAGTCAGCTCTTGCTCTCACTGTTTTTGAGACAGTACAGCAAATGTCTCATGCTTATAAGAATGCATTATAGTTGCTTTTGCAAGAGGAGTACAAGTCATTATTTAGTCTGGAATCCACCATCTCATTATAACATTCTTGGTGGGCACTACACAATCTCATCCTCAGAACAGCACACCTACATTACTGCTTTATACAGAGATGGTTAAAAAGTCACTACCTAAGCCTCCAAGAATGAAAACACCTAAAATTAGGGCAAAGGCACCTCAGCCAGCAGGTCGGATCACTACAATACCACCATCACAAGAAACTTAAGTAGACTTGCCATATACTTATAAGAGTCACAGAGGAGTAGATCCTTAGCCCTTAAGACACACCACATCTACTATTAAACAAAGTGATATTTTGGTAATCTTTAAGTACTATCAGGCATTCAGTCTCCTCTCTCACTAGGCTGGGTAAGAACAGAGTGACAATTATCTGCCTTTCTAGAATCAGTATTCAGGATATTGTGAAGAGCCATTCATTGTTAATTCCCTGTAGCTACCACACCTGGAGCCTTGTGTTAAGCTATTCATTTCTCATTGCTGCTACTATTGTGGTAGAGATAACATTTGCATATTATTTCAGGTATTGGCTCTATTCCACCTGGCTTCTCACTAATTCAAGGTACTAGACAGATTTCATCTACTTCTTAGGACTGGATCTGCAGCCCTGATGAAAATAGATGCCTTCATATGACAGCTATCTGAGCTTAGGTTGTAGTGAAGGATTGACATGCCTGTTTTTGATTAGCCAGCTTCTGTGGGGGCATTGGCTGTTTTGCTGGGGGGTTTTTTTGCCTGTTTTCTGTGGGCATGAAACTTTATAGACTTTAAATAACTGGACGTTTGCTTAGTTCAGCATGATGCTGCACTCTACACAGTAGTATGAAGCAATGTTACTCCTACTAGGGAACCAGCACAAGAGTCCAGTTTACAAGTATGTCAAACTCTACTTCTTTGTTATAGACTTATCTGTCTCAGCTTACCTGCATGATTATGACTGATTTTACAATTGCTTTATTATATACTGTGGAGTGTGTTACCTCATTTTTAACTTAACCTTACTGACTGCAGTTCACCTGGCTGCTTCATTGGAATTAGCATTGTTGTTCTGCTGACTAGAGTGTTATTATATTTAATGATTCATTGTTGTACCTTGTTGCCATTGCATTACCCTCTAGAACCATTAGAATAAAGACCAACTATGCCCCCTGGCTAAACAAGGAAACTAAAACTATCCTCAAAGACAGGGACAAAGCATGGACAAACTACCACAAAAACAAATCCCAATCAACAAAACAAACCTACTCAGAGCTTCCTAATAAAGCCAAAAAATGCATTAAATCTGACAAAATCAACTACTACCAAAACCTCCAAGAAAAACATCACTACAACCCACAACAATTTTGGCCACTATAAATTCTGTACTAAAACCAGGAAAGACTACAACCCCTACACCTAAAACAGTAATTAACTCTGAGAAAATCTCCACACAATTCAATACATTTTTCACTGGATCAGTACAAGCCCTTGCAAATACCTAAAGTATGAATAACAACCCTGACCCACCACCGAACCAAAATAAAACTAACCCACATGATAATAGCACCAACTTTACCCTACATCCAACCTCAACCAAATCCATTTTAAAACTCCTCCAAAAGCTTAAACCAACCAACCTGGTCACAGATAATCTGCCAGCAGACTTCTTACAGCTAGCTGCAGATTCCATAGCTTATCCTGTAGCCATCCTAATTAACAGATCTATAACAGAGTGTAAAGTTCCTAACATATGGAAAATCTCTCACATTATACCATTATACAAGGGAAGAAATTCCATAGAACTAAATAACTACTGACCTATAGCTATTCTGTCACCCTTATCAAAGATTCTGGAACAAGTTGTTCACACCCAACTCATAGACGTCCTCCTAACAAACAACCTGATATCTAAAAAACAACATGGCTTTAGGCCCTTCCACAGCACCACAATAGCACTAATGTCCTTCTTCAATACAGTTAACCACCACAGAAACAAAGGAAAACTAGTTTCAGCCATTTTTATAGACCTGTCTAAAGCCTTCAACATGGTCAGTCATAACAGTCTCCTTAACACACTAGCCAACCCTAAATACCAGCATACACTCTATAACATGGTTTAAAAGCTACCTATCAGGTCATCAACAAGCAGTGAAATGGCACAACCAACTATCCTCTCCTCTGCCTGTTACCATAGGTGTCCCTCAGGGCTCCATACTTGGCCCACTACTCTTCTCAATATTTACCAACCAGCTCTCATCCTCCACATCTAATGCCTCAGTAGTACAATACGTTGATGATACCCCCCTGATTTGTGCAGCACAGACATTAGATGACCTACACTCCCTGACTCAACAGTCCTTCTCTCAAGCCGAGACTTGGTTCACTAACTCTCAACTAATCCTGTATCCAAATAAAATAAAACTTCTCCTATTCAACGCAGGTAGATCCAATCCCCCATATGACACCTTCACCATCATATCCAGAAACAAAATAACAATCAGCCTTACATCCCACACCAAACTCTTAGTGGTAGAAATAGATTGCAACCTTAACTATGACATTCATATAGCCCAAACTATCAAAAAGGTTCATAAAAAGCTGGGTCTCCTTTATCAAAATAACAATTTTCTTACTAAACAAACTAAAGCCACCATAGCCAGAACACATCTGCTGTCTACCCTCCTCTACACATCTCCACTACTTACTAATCTCCGCAAAACCGACCTACACAAGCAAGAAACCTGCTATAACAAGATTGCTAGATTCTTTACTGAAACCCCATGTAAGACACATCACTGTGTAGCTCTCAATCAACTGGGGTGGCTTGAGCTGCCTCAGCTATTAAAACTCAACCAATTGTCATTTCCACATAAAATATACTACCAACCAACTAAAACTCCAGCTCTACAAAATTTAATTATACCTTATTTCACCACTAGAACCTTAAGATCCAGCACCCAAACCCACCTAGAAGTCATCAAACATAACAATTATGCAGGAAAATCTCTCTTTAGCTATTCCACAGCTAAAGCTTGGAACTCCTTGCCTTACCACCTAACTTCCATGTGCTCCATTACCCAATTCAAGTAGCTTCTTAAAGCATACTATATGGATTCCTGGTTATGCTCCTGTGACTCCCCAGGATAAACATTGTTCAGCTACTCATCCCCCATCTAAACCTAATCTCAGTCTAATTTCCATAGAACAAATAGTCCACCAAATATGTTTACTGTAACTGCACCATCTACCTGGATATATAATAAAAACACTATACTTGTCAAATAACATTCAAAGCTTCTATGTGAAATATTATACTGGCACTACCTACATATGAAATGATCTGCTACAGTTCCTCATTGTGTTCTGATATGTGAAAATATCTGCAAATGTTTTTCATTGTATTTTTGCTGTATGTCATCTTTTGCCAACTATTATTAATAGATATCTATGCTATATAACCTGGTGATTCATACTTTTTTGACCTGTGAAACTCTGAACTGTGTCATATGTGATTTGTAATTGTTTGCTCTGTGTAGAACTGTCTAAAATGTATCTGGAGCTTTTCTCCCCGGGCCTCCGCTGAAAAAAGACCTGTGTTTTGTCATACTTTCCCAGTAAACAAATGTAAAATAAAATAAAATAAATAAATAAATAAATGACGGGCAATATCATAGGTAATGCTGCAGTGTTGCAAGTGCCATTTCAGGTAAGTCTGCACTGTTTTTGGTTGCTGCTAATATGTATACAGAAACCAAATTAGCTTATTGTCACAGTAATTATCTGTCATAGTCCATGTTGGTATGAATGACTTGAGACGTACCTCTCTAGACTATATGAAGAGAGACATGATTGAGCTTGCTGAATATGTGTCCCAGGCAGGTATGTACCTAGCCTTAAGCAGCATCCTACCATCACCCAGAAGGATAACTCTATGCAAACAGAAAATGATTAACTTTTAACAATTGGCTTTATTTCTAGTGTCATTCCAAGGGGATCCAGTACCTGACAGCCTGGGAGGACATGATTGACAGACTATGATGCTTTGCCACAGATGGCCTTCATCTTTCTCCCCTGGGCTTTAGGATTCTGACAAAGGCTCCTGCCTACCAAATAGTGCCTTTTTTAGGCAAAGTCATAAGCACAAAATTAACAACATGAAAAATTATTATAAATGAAATTTAAAGGTCATGCTGCTAAATGCTAGGAGACTTAGCATGAAACTGCACTAATTGCAAGCATTCTTTGCCCTGGAGGATGCTGACATTTGTGCAGTCACTAAAACCTGGTTCAGAGCTGTGGAGAACACCCCAACCTTACCAGGTTACTCATCCTACCATACTTTCAGACCCCCAAATGGAGGGCTACTAAGCCAAAGGAGGCGGAGTTTCACTATTTATCAAAGACATACACACCTCCAGGCTGGTGAAACAGTATGTCGCACAGGAGACACTCAAAATGCAGTTAACTGTTGACAAAACCCTATTAAAATCATGGCTAGCTACAGACCCCCAACCATGACTCAGGACGCCCACTCCACCTATCTGGACTTACTTGAATCTATCAAGATTCAACCCTCTGCCCTGATCCTGGGTGACATTAACTACCCAACCATACAGTGGAAGACCTATTCTAGCCTAAACATGAAAGCCCAGAGATTCCTCGACTTCGTCAATGCCAATGCATTGGATCAGCTGGCCGACACCTCTACGAGTGGTGAAAATATCTTGGTCCTTGTCCTCTACGAGAGGTGAAAATATCTTGGTCCTTGCCCTGACCAACATGAGTAGCAACTGCAACAGTCCTACAGTGTCATCCTCCTTGGTAAGATCTGACCATAAAGTGATTACTTTTGAAGTCACCATCTCACCTGCCCCCCCCCCCCTTCAAAATGTACCTTGCCAAGCACATGCAGCAGTTGGAGAGACCATAGAGGTTCCTGACCAGGAAAATCCAGGGTCTCAAACATCTATCCTATACATGTAGGCTAAAAGCCTTGTCCCTCTACTCAGTCTCATACAGACTGCTCAGAGGTGACCTGTGTCTGGCATACAAGGCCAATTCAGACCCAGCCTTGATGGAGTTGCTGCATATCCATAAGACAAACTCCACTCGCACAACATGCACGCAAGGCGTTAACCTGGTCTGTGACATTAATAGAACTTGATGATGGAATAGATTTGTTGCCCAATGACTCCCCCGTCTGTGGAATAGACTCCCTCTCAATGTCAAACAGAGTACCTCTCTAGCCCTCTTTAATAGGAACCTGGACAACTGGATGTGAAACAGAAAATATACCCCTGGGATTCCACCTGTGTCCCTGCTGGACAGGGGAAACAGGTGCTGACTTTGAGGCAACATGGGCGAAATTCTTGGTTAGGCATATAAGAGCCTCCGGGCCAATAGTCTAGTATCATCCTATGAACCTAAAAATTGCTTGTACTTTTTGATCACTGGTGTTGTTGCATTACTGCATATTATTGATTGCTTTACTGCTGTGGCATTTAAAGTTACTGCTCAGAAGTACTGCACTAGAGAGTACTGAATTACACTGACTGATATACTTTTACAACATTCCAAGTATTTGCTTTACAATTACTACCCATGGAAATGTTGCTTAGACTATCTGTAGTTATTGCTCTGTTGATACCAGACCTGGATCCACTGGGTCAAACTTCCCCTTGTTCATTGCTGCTGCTGCTGCTAGTAAGGGCAAGACCAATTTAACCTATTATTTCAGGTACTGATTGCACTTGATCTCACTTTTGATCATTGCTGTTTGTGCATTGCTACTGGTACTGATTGTTCTACTGCTATGAGAATTGTTGAATTGTTTTCAGTTACTGCATTTAAAACTATTTGGTAAGACTATCTGATTTAAATTTGCCATATTTTACTGATTACTTTACTTTTCCTACATATTGCTGTCACTTTTTCATTTTTGCACCTGTGTATGCTACCACTATTACTTACTGTGCCTAAAGCCTTCAACGTTCACATTTACTATTCTTGTATCCCTTAATAACATACTGTATTATCACCATTTTCTAGTCCAAGTCATTATACTCATGTCTTTCACAGACTACGTTGGTTAGTTAGTTGTCTGACTGGCAGTGCCCCTTTTCAGTGTAGGCTCAAGGAGAAATGCAGTAAGAAATAAAGAAGTATTACATAAAAAGTCTTACATGATTAAAGCAGAGAGAAAAACAACATATAATGTTTACATAATTTTAGTATAACATTTGTTGAAATATTTGTCAGTGAGTAATATAACCTATTACAAGAATGTTAAAAGTCCCTTTAGGGGTCAACATGCTATACAGGTACATATGCTCATAGGTGTGTACTAGGATAAAGACCACTGGGGCCTTTTTAAGTCTAGCCATGCATCTCAAATCTTTGAGAAGTTCTAGTACCTTTGGTAAGTGTAAGCAGAGGCTTGTAAGAAAAAAAAATGACAAAAAGGGTCCTGGGATATGAAATATTTACAGGCTGCCAGTGTTCATTACTGACATAAGTGCCAAACCAGGGGATGGATTTCCTGTTTCCTAGCCAATTGTCAAAGTAACTCTTGAATTGGGTTAGGGAGGAACTCTGCTTTACATGGATGGGGACCCTGCTTCAGAGAAGGGGTAGTCTCTGGGATATATGTCTGCCTGTCCAGCAGGTCCTATTTATATCACAGGCAAGGTTTCAGTCTTTAAAATGGATAATGCCAATGTTGTTTGTTTTGCGGATATGCAGGAGGTCTCCCCTCAACAGCCTGTAGGAGACAGAAGGGCTTCAAAGTGATCTACATAGGACATATTACTTACTCCCTGTACTCTTTTAGTGTGGAACATCTAAGGACATTCCAGTTGTTAGGTGTGCCTGGTTGAGTACATACTGAAGGGGGCATTGTACTTACTGATAGGTCTGATGAATGCTGAATACAGTGGAGCAATGACCTCTTTATACTTACATGCCTTACATTTGTTTATAAGTTGCACTACATAGAATGATTTCACACTACTGTAGACACATGATGATCAAAGGCTAGATTACTGCCTATGTGTGTCTCAAGTCCCTGACTCCTGGGTCAACTCTAAGGGGGGTGTTGTCAACGTGATAGTTACCAGGGATGGATGACTTCCCAAAGGATACTAGTATGCATTTCCTGGCATTTATTTTTTGTCCATGGCTCTGACACAAGTTATTTGTTTGCATCAGTCCTTCCTGGAGAACATTAGTGTTGGTGGTGGATTCTATGACTTCTCCTAATTTGCAGTTATCTGCAAATTTGGTCAGCCAGAGGCCTCTGATGTTGGCCTTGACTTCAGAGAAGTAGATTTAAAAAAGCAGTGGTTCCAGGATCAATCCCTGAGGAACTCCACTTGTGACTGGCCTTTTTGTAGAGGTGAACTCCCCAATTCTAACTTCCTGGGTCTTATCTGTGAGCCATCTGGCTATTCACCAGGTGACATAACAGTTATACCTAACCTCTTCAATTTGCCAACAATGTGGTATTGTGTCAAATGCATTGGTCAGGTCAAGATAAGCAGTATGAACAGTTTTGCACTTGTCCATTGCTTTGGTGACCTTTTTAAAGACGTCTAGTAGGTTGAGTAGGCAAGACCTGCCCTTGATGAAACCAAAATGGGTTGGGTCCAGAGTCTGGATGTTTCTTATGTCATTATTGATCATTTCCATGTTAATTCTTTCCATGTCTTTGCATATGAGGCTAGTTATTAAAACAGTTGCAGACAGAGGTTTGAAATGTATTTAGTTAAAGCAATGCTGTCATCAATGAGGTATGACATGATCATCTCAAGTTAATAGATTAGGGATAGTCTGGTCTATCATAAGTAATGATGAGTAAAGTTAGTAGTAGAAAACAAGTAATTTGCTACAGTTTAAAAGAATTAAAGAGCTTTTTTTCTGCCTTCAGGTTTAGAGAGACACTTTTGTTTGGAGTGGTTCCATATTAGGGGAAGTTCCTGGACACAAAAATAGCTAGCCACATCTCTGGTAATATGTGACTCTATTATCAAACACATAGACATTACCATCACTGGGCTAGATGAGATCAAAGAAATGGTTAGTTGTCTTTCTACAGTCATAATCCAGGATGTAACAAGGGTTCTTAGATACATCCACCCAGACAAATATGATTATGACTTGGTAGTGATCCATGTGGAACCAAATGACCTTTGACACCCTAGCCAGAGGGACATGCAAAAGTATATGAATGAGCTTGGTATGTATGTGTCTGATGTAGGAAAGACATTCCTGAGTGGCCAATTAATGCTTAGATTCAAAGAGAAGAAAATTGGCTTTAATAATTGGCCATGTATTTGGTGTCATTCTGTAGGTATTCAGCATGTGTCCATTTGGGACTTGGTGGCTTTCAAAATGTCCTGCTTTTTTCCAGGAATGGTTTGTGCCTACCATCACATGTTTTGCAGTATGGCTATAGCTTTTGCTGCACCATATTGCTCTCTTTAGGTACAGTCAGCCTGCTGGACATTCTAGGCTAGTAAAATCTAAATCAGAATGTAGTAAGGTGGCTGTACTAGATGTCACATGTAGCATCAATAATAAAAAAAGTTGTTTTAATATATAAAGATGCTGATGGTGAAAATAAAATATGTAACTACATACTAAAGAAATATAAGCAAAAATATTGACTCTTAAGTAACCTTTATCACATGGAGTGTAATGTTTTATTACACCCTTCTCAATTTAAAAATTTACATTTAAGTTAATATTTTATATTTACTAAGAGTAGCAAAGCATTTATCATTGTTTTCGGCATGCTTTGTTTTCAAACAATTATATGATTCATCAGGAACATTGGTTTTCCATTAAAAATCTTAATATGTGTAATGAGGTAATGTCCTATATTTCATTCTGTGTGTCTGGTATTCAACAACAGGTAGCCTTCTGTTATGAAATTTACAACTGTGTATAACATTTAAATGCATATCCATGTTCCTTTCTTTTAGTCTGGTGAAAACTACTGAGGTTCTCATAAATATTTTACGCCGATGAGCACAACTATTGTCCTTAGAGTTGCATATAAGTGAAGTGCATGTTACAATGATTCTCACAGCTGAATTCTCATATTGTAGTATCATGCATATCAATGATGTGAACATTAGAATGACTTATACAATGGCTGAATCATCCTAATGTAGTATTGTGCATATCAATGATGTGAACATTAGCATGACTTATACAATGACTGAATCATCTTAATGTAGTATTGTGCATATCAGTGATGTGGACATTAGAATGACTTATACAATGGCTGAATCACCCTAATGTAGTATTGTGCATATCAATGATTTGGACATTAGAATGACTTATACAATGAAGAATCATCATAATGTAGTATTGTGCATATCAGTGATGTGGACATTAGAATGACTTATAAAATGGCTGAATCATCCTAATGTAGTATTGTGCATATCAATGATGTGAACATTAGAATGACTTATACAATGGCTGAATTATCATAATGTACTATTGTACATAATTGTCACAAAAGAAAAATCAGTGGCCAATCTAGTCATGTCCAGAGTGCTCACTGCCAAGTATGTTATCTTAGAGCAGCATTTTTCTAAGTTATGTAGTTGGCAGATGTGTACATCACAATCCCCTCACTGGGGGTATGTAGTGTCTGCTTCATTCTTGCAATGAATACTGCCTTAAAATAAACAAAAAGAAAGAAAAAACCACGCTGGAACCAAGATACTCTTAATGTTAGTGCTTTAACGAAAGCGCTAACATTAAGAGTATCTTGGTTTCAGCGTGGTTTTTTTCTTTCTTTTTGTTTATTTTAGTATATTTATCGGTTTAATGAATACTGCCTTGATGTATTAGCTGCCTTTTAAACATGCACTTACCTGATGCTTTAAACTTATTCTCTGTCTGGTGATTTTCAGGTTAAGGCAAATTTTATATCAACCAATCATATACTAAATTTCTCAAAGCAAAACTGCATCTGTAGTTGTATTTCTTATATGAAGCTGTGTAGTACAATGCAATGAAACCAGGAATTGTTTTCTGTATATGTGGGTCATCCCAGGACATTATTACAGCATGAAACATATATTTCCTTACTTTGAAGCCTTAGTTTTGCCCGTATAGCAATAAAGGAATAAGATAATTTCAGTATTCATTTAATAAGTAATCAGCAATGCAACACTACAGGTAAAGTTCCTAATGTAAGTTCTTTCTTGTAAACTGATTGTGACAATAGCACCATTTTCTCCAAACTTTGCATAGCAGAAAAATAGCTCTACTTATTATACAGCTGTATCTGATAGCCATAAATGTCTATCTAAACATGACAATTGCCGGAAAATAAACAACAAAGAACATGAGTGAATTAAAAAAAATATCCTTGGTTGATGATTGGATGCAAGAGATGGATATATTTTAACAAAGACCATAAAAGATTTAATTTAAAAACAGACTTGTTGTCAGATTTTGTAAAACTACAAAAATTACAACAAAGAGCCGAGGTGTAACAGTGATCACAGACTTGCTGGAGAAAGGCTACGTATGCTAAATTATGGCTTGTTAATGAGGATCCCTGGAAAGTAGTGTACTATTAGACATGCTGGTATGGAGAGCTGCTATGGCTAAAGGTCTGCCTCACAGTTGTGACATATTTTACATTAGGGGTGGGATCTTTATGCACTAGCTCTGCTCTCTTCTCCACCATCATGTCAGGGACCAATTCTCAATTGTTTCACACATGACTGATTCAGATTTCACATAATCATGCATGTTGTAAGTATATGAAAGAATGGCTAATGAAACAAAAGTACTTATAGCAGTTCTCAGCTTATTAACCACATTTTGTAACCACTAAACGTCTGAGAGTAATCAAATTGTGTAAACTATATAGTTAAGTCATAAACTCTGATAAAACTTGTTCCTTTGTGGGAATGTCTTGTGTAGGATTTTTAAAAGTAAAATAATATGGGGGAATCTGTCTGTAGGAAAAAAAATATATATAGCTCTGGACAGTATGGAGGAGGTGGGAAGAGAGACAGAGTCAGAGAGGTATGTACAGGTCTATATGCATCTTTGTCTAAAACTGAACAGTCTCCTACTGTTCAGTAAAGGCAACTAAGATCAAAACTAAAAGAAACTAGTATAATGCTATACTAATTATATTTAATAAAAAAGATAATCAAGTCTGCTTCAGGAATTATGAAAACGAGACACCTGAGCATGTATTTAAACTACATCAGTATTACACTTTAATTGGAAAAAAGTATTCATACATGGTTATGTAGTTCTTATAATGTAAAAAGTGCACTAACTTGTGATGATGAGCAGTAAAAGGGTCTCACACAGCATTCATGAGGGATGGGAGGAAAGGTGCAAAAGGGTTGAGAAGGAGTTAACTAACACCAAATGGTATTTTCTGATTTTAATTCCTCTCAGTCTCTTGTCCACTTATATATCTGTAAGTGTTAATGAGCTGGCAACACAAAGCTTCATGCCATGTGACATACATTTCTTCTATAGATTTCATTCTGAAAATAGAGGTTATAGAAATTAGACTATATCATCTGTGTATATTTATTGCATGATAAGGCACCACAATATGCCAAAAGTGACAAAATATGTTGCAGAAATGAAGAAATGTACCTACAATAATGCATAAATACATTTACTTTCAAGATATTATGTGTTACAAAGCAGAGAAGTACAAGTTCTCATGGAAACATGCCACATCTTTAACCTCCTGAATAGAAGCTCAACAGAGAGCTGGAAAGTTTGGTTCCAGAAATGTAATTTATTCCTCATTGTTAATACCTCCCTGCATATCTCTGTGGAAGAATAATTAAAGCTTTTTAATGCATTTACGTTCTTGAAGAGGTGAAAGACAAAAACAACAGAACTTATACGAAATTGTGGACTAATTGTGATCATAGAAAGAACTTGCCAGGTATTGATTATTTTTTTCTTCAGAAGGGGGAAGGCCCTACTGAGTTAGT